>NW_023425551.1:72374465-72531965 GCF_014108245.1 Pipistrellus kuhlii | reverse complement strand
CTGGAAGCCCTTTGAGGACAGTGTACCTGTCTTATGTGCCATTTGTAGTCCCACAGCACTTGGGCCAGTGCTTGACACTGTAAGTGCTCAATTAATTCCTCATCACTGCAGGCCTGTTCACTTGTGCTCCCATATTGCACCCTAGCCTGAGCCTTACACTGAGGCCTCTTAGGAGCCAGAGGAGTCCATTGGACCAGGGCACTTGGGGGTATAGTGCTTGACCCCAGGGGCCTTGGTGGACTTCCTAGGATTTCACCTTTCACCTTCATGATCTTCCAGCCTCTGTGTCATTCAAACTCACATCTTGTCATTTCCATCCGGTATTTTCAAGCCAGTCCTGTTTGGCTGCCACCCACAGCCCAGAGATACAATTCCAAGGGCAGACCTTGGGCTATGTGGGAAAGAGTGCAGTTTAAGTTGGAAATGTCAGGGCTGTGTGGCCCTGGGCTCTGAGCCTCAGTTTCCTTTTTGGAAAATAGGAATGATGTGGTGGCGGACAATAACTGAAATAATGAGGTGAAAGTGCTTTCCAAATGCTGGCTACAGTGATTGTCTGCAAAACAGCATTGAACGATGGCCATAACCATCAGACACAGGAAACATGGAACATAGTCCATCTATCAGCTTTGGGGAAAAGTTAAATTATATGATTCAGCCTCGTTTTTAAAAGATTACTTTAAGAAACTCTATCAATCTGACTTTAATCAAAAAGTGCTGAAAGGAAAAAAAAAATCCCAGATCTTTTTTTTCTGGTTGGAAAATAAAAATTAAAAAAAAGGGGGGGGGGTTGAGGGGGGACTGAGTGGTTTATTTAAAACTCTGAGCACCTTGAAACTATTTGAAGTCCTGCTTCCCCTTTAAATCATGGTGCTCGTGAGTTAATGGGTAAGATTACAGTCAGGAAGAACAGGGTAACAGGAAATAAGGGAGAGGATTTAGAACATAAAAAGTGTCAGACTTCAGAACTCAGGAATGCTGCATTTCTCCTCAGGCCCAGCATCCTGCCTCTTGAGCCTTTGGTGAGGCCACCCTGCATTCGCAAGCATCTTCTCTGTGGCAAACTGTTGAAATCAAAGCCCCACGAATGCCTTGCTGCTCCACCCCGTGACCCCCCTCCAGCCCTGCGCCTGCTCTCTTTGGGGGTCTGGCGACACTGGAATCTTGAAACATCTGTAAGAAGCAGTTTCATCCTTAGACATTGTTATGGCAGCAGAGATAGAAGGGGTGATGTCATTATAATAAATGACTCTTTTCTTTTCTTTTCTTTTCTTTTCTTTTCTTTCTTTCTTTCTTTCTTTCTTTCTTTCTTTCTTTCTTTCTTTCTTTCTTTCTTTCTTTCTTTCTTTCTTTCTTTCTAATGAGTCATTGTTACAGACATGGGGTCTTTTCTTCTCAGCCTACCCAATGTTCTGTGAGGAAAGTAGGAGAGACTACATTCCCATTATATAGACGGGAAAACTGAGATTTGCTCAGTGTCACACACCATGGAATGGCAGCACAGTTTTCCATCTCTATTATTTTCCAGGACCACGTGGGGTGGGGCCAGTTACAGCACCACCACCCATGGAAAAGAATCCCAAGACCTCAAACATCAAAGAAAAGTCTTTAAGAGAAGCCCTTTCTTCAGCCAGAACACCGGGGCCTGAACACTTCTTACCGTGGACCTACCCACAGGGGGTCGTTTCCAAGCCTGGGTCTTGTGACTTTTATTCTAGATTCACAGGCATTGAGTGTTGCAGATTCTGATTCTTTAAAAAAGCAGAAACCCATATTTGGTGTTTCTGTTAACGAGAGGATTTAATTAGCAATTGAAACTATGTGTTCCGTCACTGAATTCTCTCCATTCTACAAAGCACTTTCACATCCTTCTTTGTCTTATTCGGTCCAGACACCCCAGTGCGAAGTGCCAGTTACCTAGGATGTCACCCCTTCCACCGAAGCCCATGTTCCATGGGTATTACCCCTGTTTCCCCGAAAATAAGACAGTGTCTTATATTAATTTTTTCTCCCAAAGTTGCGCTAGGTCTTATTTTCAGAGGATGTCTTATTTTCGGGGAAACACGGTACTACAAGCGCTCTCAGGTCACAGATGGAGAAATTGAATCACAGGAAGCAACTTTCCTAAATAGAGTCGACCCAGAAGTGGAGTTGCTCCTTTCTCACTCTAAATCACTGCCCATGTTCTATGCCACTGGATTCTCCTGGTGGAAACACTGATCATGAGAAGACCCCGGTTTTGGTTGGGATTCTGGAGACTTGGGTTCAAGTCCTGCTGTGGATGCTAACTAGCGGAGTGACCTTGGTCAAGTCACTTTCCCTCTCTGAGCCACTTACTCGTCTCATCTATAAAATGGAGGGGGTGGGGGGTTAGTATCTACCTGAGAAAATATGTGATTGTGCTAAGTTTAATGCCTGTCATGTTCTATAAACATCAGCTGCATCTTTCTAAGAGTTAATTTTCTTATCCCTAAAAGAGGGATAGTAGTTCCTGCCTGCCTTCTTCAGAGGGTGGTTAAGCACCTCAAATGGGATCGTGGATATAGGCTAACTTTGGGAAATAATTGGTAAAATGCTTAATTATGAGAGCTTTGTTCGTTAAAACTGCATGGAAATTGCTGATGCTCATTTATAAGTAGGATCCTGGACACATATGGACTTTTGCTCATGCTCCTCACCAGAAGATGTAAAAGTAGTCCCGTTTTGCAGACAGAGCCATTGTGGGGTGGTTTGCTGGTGTCGGCGCAGAATGTGGGCGTGGCGTCTTACACAAGTGCCCACAGAAAGGCATGAGGAGGCAGGAGCCTACACGCGCTCCCCATCAGGGATCATTTAGAGAGGGCAGTGTGTGTGCTGGGTCTTTACGGGTCGGTAAGATGGGTACATGGAAACAGTGGAGGACAGTGCCAGGCTGGGGAAACACTGAGGAAACACGGGGGCACAGGCGAGGAGACGGGAAAGCAGGGGAACTCGGGAGAGACTACCAGTCCTCTCATTCAACCGGAGCAAAAAATGGGGGAAAGTAAAATTCATCAGAAAGTGTCCGGACCAAAAGCCCAGCCTCTAGCACATGTGTCAAACACAAGGCCCGCGGGCCAAATCCGTCCCGCCAGGCCTTGCAATGTGGCCCGCACCGCGCTGTCATCACTGCACTCCGCTGTGTTTCCATCACAATGACAGTTTATGACTGTTCAGTAAACCATTCGGCCCGCAATTTAGGCTGGATTTTAGATTTGGCCCCTTCTCTGATTGAGTTCGACACCCCTAGAGCATCAACAGAATGGACTAGAAGGTCCTGTGAGTGTGACAGGAGGGAGCCCAGTCTGAGGATCAGGTCTAAGAAGAATGTAATCTCAAAGGTTCAGGAGGCATCTTTATACCACTAAGGATGAAACCTGGACGACTGTCCCTTTGGTTTACCAAAACAGGTGGGTGAGCTTCCCCCTATAATTACTACTTTTAATAATAAATAAAAAAAAGTAGGTTCAGATAACAGTAAGTCCAATAATAAATCCAATAGTCAGGCCCAGTCATAATAGTTGCTAATAGTCATTGAACACTTCCTACATGGCAGGTGCTGTTTGAGTAGTTGTATTAATTTCCTAGCAACTGCCACACACTGGGTGGCTTACCATAGCAGACATTTATTCTCTCCAGTTCCGGGGGCCAGGACTCCAAATTCAAGGTGTCAGCTCTGAGGGGAGGATCCTTGCCTGCTTCTTCCACTTTCTGTGGCTGCCATGTGCCTTGGCTTATGGATGCATCACTTTCGTCTCTGCCTCTGTCTTCACATGGCCTTTTCTGCGTGTCTTGTCATTGGATGTAGGGTCTGTTCAGGCCACCTCGGGTGATATCACCTTGAGATCCTTAACTTAATTCCATCTGCAAAGACCTATTTTCCAGATAAATTTGTTTACATATTCTGGGGATTGGCATGTAGTCATATCTTTTGGGGACCTATCAATTAGTGATTTACATGAATCATATAATCCTCAAAGAGTGTTTCTCCTATGGGGTTAGTAATGTCATTTTCATGGTGTTATACATGAGGACACTAAGACTCAGAGAGCTTAAATAACTTACTCAAATGCACGTGGCCAGGAAGTGGCAGAGCTGGGAGGTGGATCCCAGTGGTCTGGCTCAGGGCTCCGTATACTTCTAACCATCATGTGATTCCACCTCTTTTTGATGTTGAAGAGAGAACGCACTCTGAGTGATAAAGAAACCCGGAATTTGGAACCTTTCCTTAGTGGATGGGTAGCGGAGAAAGGGGCAGGTGGAGGAGGGAATGCTGGGTCCTAGAAAGGAGAAAAGATGTGACCAAGGGGACAAGGCTCTGACAAGAGCAAGAACAGATGCAGCCAGGCCTAAGAAGGGCACAGCACAAGATACTGACTGTGCATGTGCATGCATGTGCACACATGTGTGCATGTGCTGGGTGTCTGGTGGATATCGCATCAACTCCCCCTGGAGGTCTCATGCTGGCTAACATGTTGGGTCCTGAGTTGATGTCTCTCCCTTTCATCACTCACACATGGCAGGTGTGGGCCTGTGGTTCCTCAGGGAAAGGAGGAGGAGCCACGGGGGTCATATAGGGATCAGAAAGAGGATAGAGGCCACAGGAGGGGTGACCCTGGGGGTACCACCACCCAGGAGCCTCTGGGTCTTGTGGTCAAAGTTGCTGACTCAGATTCACTTGGAATGAGACTGGAGCCACTTCGTTGGCTGTTAGAGGAAGGCCAGGGGGGTCCAGGCTGCAGGAGGTCGAAGAGGAAGGATGGCCTGGGATGTGGAGGAAGGTGCTCCTTCCACATGTGCCGAATGAGTCAGCACCCTCCCAGGAAGCGTGGTGGGGACTTGCCCACAGGAGAGGAAGCAGCCCCTCACAGCTGGCCATGGGGGCAGCGGGCAGCTGCAGGGAGTCGAGGGGTGGGGGGGGGGGGTAGGAGGGGTGCGAGGAGGGGAAGGTGCCCTTCTCCACCCATTTCTTTTTTCTTCCCCAAGGCTATTCTGGGAAACAGGCCAGTTCAGGACACTGTGTGAGGCCCGAACACCAGGGAGAGTTCTAGAATCAGAGAAATAAGACCTTGGGGACTCTGTGCATGGTTCTAGGTGTGCGCTAGACAGCAGGGTGGGTGGCAGTAAAGCCATTGAGATGCCGCACAAAACTAAACATGGCAGAACAGAGACGCCCAAGGTAGGCTCTGCCCCAAAGCTGCCCATCATTCTAACCAGGCTGCTGTTTGGGGTGTGCCTGCCTGCTAGCCACATCCTTTATGGTTAAGCCACGTAAGTGCTGGTTCTGTTTGTTCTCTTTCTGTATTGTTTTCAATGTATTTTTAAATAGATAAGAAATATAGGATTCAGAGATTTAAAAACATCAAAGATATTCAATAAAAGTGTTCTCTCCCACTCTTGGCCCATCTGCTCAGTTCCCATTCCACCTGACAGGGAACCATGTGGCTAGTTCATTCTGTCTGTTCATATTTTCTTTTGAAAATTTGCAAGATGATTGAGATACGCATTCTTTTTATCCTTGTTTTTCTCATGGATAGTGTCACGCTAGATAGCATCCTACTTTTTTTTTTAAAATTTAATTTAATACATCTTGGAAGTATTTCTATCCAATAATGAAGAGTATAAAAGTTGCTTTCTCTTGTCATCAGATATGTAGTATGTATTCCATGGAAAGGAAGTACCACCATTTATTTAACCAGTTCCCTGTTGATAGACTTAAGTTGTTTCCAACCTTTTGCTATTACACAGAATGATGCAATGTATATCTTCATTTTGCATATTTTCGTACCCGAATGATAAATTTCTTCAAGTGGAATTTCTGGGTCAAAGGGTACATACATTTTACCCTGTGATAGGTGCCAAATGGCCTTCTATAGGGGTTTATTGTGACAATATCATTCCTATCAGTGGTATATAAAAGCGATATTTTCTGTACAGTTTTACCAACAGAATGCATGTTCAAACCTTCAGACTTTGTTATCCTGATAGAAAAAAGTAGAATTGTTTTGAGTTACATTTCACTTACTAATGGTGAGATTGTACACATTTTTAATGCTTCTGAGAGATTCGTAGTTCTTTTAAAATATTTTTATGATTTTTAGAGAGAAAGGAAGGGAGAGAGAGAAACATCAATACATCAGTGTGGGAATGGAACATTGATTGACTGCTTCTTGCACACACCCTCCCTGGGATTGGGTCCCCAAATTTGGGCCTATGTTCAGACCTGAAATTGAATTGGCAACCTTTTGGTCTATGAGACAACAACCAATCTGAAACACCATGGTCAAGTGACTTTTAAAAACTCTTTGTTCCTCTCCTTTGCCAATTTTATACTGTTACTAGAGCCGGGTGCACGACATTCATGACTGGAGGAGGGGGTCGCTCAGCCCGGCTTGCCCTCTCTCACAGTCCGGGACCCTGCAGGGCATGTCCGCCTGCAGGCTTAGGCCCACCCTGATGGGTCCTTAGTGCTGCCACAGAGGCAGGAGAGGCTCCCACCACCACCGCTGCTCTTACCAGCCCTGAGTTTGGCTTCTGGCTGAGCAGCACTCTCTCTGTGGGAGCACACTGACCACAAGGGGGCAGCTCCTGCATTGAGCGTGTGCCCCCTGCTGGTCAGTGCGTGTCATAGCAACTGGTAGTTCTAGTTATTCTGCCTAACAGTTGCTTAGGCTTTTATTATATAGATTGGTCTATTAATTTGTAGGAGCTCTTTATTTAATATATAGATCAGCTTTTTTGTCAGTGAAATAAGTTGCAAATATTTTCCCCCAGTTTGATATTTAAAATAAATTTTTTGCTTAGGATGTGTGCTTTCTTTGTGTTTGTTTTGTTTGGTTGTCATGCAGAAGTTTTTGATTTCTATGTAATCAAACCAGCCTTCCCTTTTATAACATGAGTATTTTGTTATAGTTAGAAAGGCCTTTTCTACTCCAAGGTTTTAAAATAATTCTTCAAAGTCTTTTTTTCTAGCATTTTAATGCTTTTATTATGTTTTGTTTAAGTCTTTGATCAATTTTAAATGATCTAATTGAGACCAAGTTTATTTTTATCTACTTGCTAGTCAGATATATAATACTATTTCTTAAATAATCTATTTTTTTTTTTTTTTACCAATTATTTGAAATGCCACCTTTATCATAACAAAATTCTATATTATCTGGACTCATGTCTGGTCTTTCTATTCTGTTCCTTCGGTTTATCTGTTTATATGCCAATATCACAGTTCTTTAAATTATTGTACATGTTTTATATCTGGTAGGGTAGGGCCTTCTCATCTTTCTTATTTTTCAGAGTTGCCAGGGTTTTAAAAATTTATTTCTCCATATAGAATTTAGAATCAGACAGTCCAGTTCAAAATATATGTTAGTATTTTATCAGAATATCCCGAAGAATAAGTAAGGAAAGATTGACCTCCTATTTTTACTTTGAATCTTCCTATCCAAGATAGTGGTATGACTTGCCACTGTCTGATTCTCCCTTCTGCCTCTCTGCCCGTTCTGGTCCTGCTAACGGCTGGGAGATGGAAACATTTCCAAATTCACACGTAAGCTTTAGTGTTCGCCATGACAGCAGTAACTAAGGGCCTGCTCGGTCTCCACTCCCTCCCTCTGGACCACCACTCACTGGCCTCTTCCTCACTGGTGTTGGGTTGGAGGTTGAGGGGTGAGAGGGGTGAGAGGTGAGATTGTCACCAACAGATAGCAAGATAAGGGAGGGGACTTGGACCTGTGGAGAGAGGCACCATCTGTGTATCCAGAACTGAAAGTCAGCAATCTAGGACAAAGATAGAAAGAAAGAGGCAGGCGTGGAGGACTGCGGCTAACTGGCGAGGTCTGCAGGAAGGCAGGGAGGAAGAGAAACCATAAGGGTGGGCAAGAGCGAGTGTGGGTTTGGAGGAGGAAGAGGAAGAAGAGCAGGAGAAGGAGGAGAGGAGAGGGAGGAGGAGGATGAAGAGAAGAAGACATATCAGCAGGAGTATGTTCTAGCAAGACCTTAAAGAGAATGCACCCTCTTCAAGAGCCAGGGAAATGTCTTCCATGTCAACATCTTTCTTTTCTTTTCCTTTAAAAAAAAAAAATATATTTTTTTATTGATTTCAGAGAAGAAGGGAGAGGGAGAGAGAAACAGAAACATCAATGGGACAGAATCATTGATTGGCTGCTTCCTACACACCCCACACCAGAGATTAAGCCTGCAACATGGGCATGTGCCTGACTGGGAATCGAACCATGACCTTATTGATAGGTTGATGCTCAACCACTGAGCCATGCTGGCCTGGCTCAACATCTTTTTTTTTATGTGATATTTAACATACATATAAAATGAACAAAATATGTATGTGCTGCTTATAAGTGGCTATGAAGTCAACTCCCTTTCAGCCACCACCAGGTCAAGAAGTGAAGCACTTGTCAGCACCCCAGAAACTCCCTCTCACGTCTTCTAGAGGTAACCAAGGTCCTGATTTTTTATGATCAGAAGACAATTGCTATTATATAAAAAAAAAAAAAAATGTTGAGAAATGAGAGACCAGGACTGAAATGTGCTAGAAAGAGGATGGAAACCTAGGCCAAGAAAGGAGGCCTGGAAGACAAATCAGGAAACTGAGGCAAAGCTGCAGGCCTGCAGACAAGGCCCCTGGAGCAGGGGTCCGGAGAAAGCCGCTACTGTGGGTATGTGGGTCGTGGCAGCCTAAAGGCTCTCCACCTGCCTGGCTCCACATGTGCAGCCCAGGCCAGCCCAACAGCTGGGAGCAGCATCTGTGCACAAGCATTCAGGGCCTGGGGGCCAGTCTGAGTAAGGGGGGATGGAGCTGTGCCTCCCAGTGCTGAGGCTGCCAGTGAAGCCCAGGTAGTCCCAGATCTCCATGGGAGAAATCCAGAATGTGGATTTCTAGCCCTCTCTATGAGCTATGGTCTCCTTCTATGCTTCGGTAGGCTCTATTCCTCTCTTGCTTTTTGGGGGTACTTTGTCTTCTTGCCCAAGGCCCAAGAGAACCCTTCTTTATGCACCAGGACATTTTTCAGTCCTGGATCCTCAGTGCCTCCATGCCTTAGTTCCCTTCCCTAAAAGAAGAAATCTGAGAGCACTCTCCATCAGTCCCACCCAGTTTAAGTGGGGTTTTTTTCTACTCCTCAAAACTAAGATAATCCTGCATCGTGGTCCCATCCAAGCCCATATGGTCCTGTGCACCGAGAGTGGGACCCAGATTCTGGGGGGAGGGAAGCATGAGCAGGACTTTTGGCAAATTGTTCATCACAAGGGATATCAGGTACCTGGGTGTCCATGGACAGAGCATCTAAAGTTTCCAGGCTTGATTCCTCCCTAGGCCAGTAACCAGGAGATTCGCCGAGGCTCCAGTTTGAATGGCATCTGCTTTCTCATCAAAAGAGAAAGTGTTCCTAATAGTCTAAAAGGCGTTACCCGGGGTGGAAAGACAGATTGAGAAAACCCATGATTCTCAATGCCTGGGGCCTGTAAAAACACTTTGGAGTTTGAATAATTGTGAAAGTCAAGGGCATCTGTGCTTGACCAGCCAGGAGTAAAAACGGGTATGGACCATGTGAGGCTCAATTAGAGGGGAAGCCAGAAAGTGGTGTCCGGGCAGGTCAAAGGTCACGGCAACACAGGCTGAAGCTGCAGAGTGTGAAGTGGGTAAAGATTTCTCTCTATTATGTTCATGGACACACCCCCAGTGCCTAGAAAAAGTGTCTGGCCTATGGTAGGCACCTAGCAAACATCTGTTGCATGAACTGAAGGTCTATAACCTGAAGATGCTGACAGGCCGAGGCTGTCCTGTGGCTGGGCGAAAGGCCATCTTCAGTGACTCAGGGGATTAAAGGCAGGTATTTCCTGGCCCCTGGAAGCACCATCTCTGGGCAGAGACTGGGGTTCCTGGATGCATTTGCAGGCCCTGCAAATGGTGACCACGTGTTCCTTGCCAGGTGGTTGACGAGAGGCCGTCCCCTTAATGAGAACGAGAGAGAGAGAGAGAGAGAGAGTGCTGTTTGAAGCTCAAACGGAGACTCAGATTCTAATCAGCACTTTCATTCCAGGACATTTGACAAACTGAAAACAGCTGTGAGGGGAGCCAGTGAAACAGACAGGAGAGCCACATCCTTGCCTTTCAACCACAGCTTTGGGAGACACTGGGCCATCTCAGCCACCATTCCTCTCCCCTTTCCCTTTCAGGCTTGCCAGGGAGCAACAGGTGCGTGACCCCACCCTCAGGTCCTCCAGGTCCCCTGGCATATTGCTGTGTGTGGGTGTCTGTCATTTCACATGGGCTCTGGGACCGGACAATCCCACAGACGCGATCCACAGGGATGACAGTGGGTCTATTTTCAAGACATGGGGCTTGCAAGTGAGTCCCACACAAAACCAGAGAACTCAGCCCATTGCCCCAGACACCACTTTTCAGCTACTGATGGGTTTGGCCTCCGTCCTCCTTTTTGTGGGTCAGCCGAGAAGTGTCCACTTACACAGGATGTAATTTTAAAGAGCTTTGAGATGTCCAACCATCCTTTGGCCTGAAATAGAAATTCTCCTCCTAGGAGACATGCCTTTGGGTTGAGAAGGCTCCTGTGAAAAAGCAATAGCTAACCAGAGAGGAGCAGCCTGCTTTACCCACTAGCAGGCACCAGCACCCAAATAGGCTTTTATATATTTTTGGAGAGGAAGGCCCATGGTAAATTGCATGTAACATAGGACAGGTGCCTTTTGATACAGAGGCAGGTGTAGGAACATGTGGATGGCCAGGGGAGGAAGTTCCTGGTAGAAGGAGCAGCATGGGGATCTGGCTTCTAAAGAAGTGGTAGTAAGAAGTGCAGAGGCAAGAAGTCCTGATTCCACTGACTTCACTGTCTTGACGACTGACTGGATTCAGGACCACGTGTTGGTCCAAAAGTTCATGGAGCTAATCATTCGTTTATGACTCTACCAGTGCTCTCCTATTATCCTTCTATGTTCTACAAGGGAAGCAAAATCCTGCTCCCACTTCCCCCAGTTGAACCCAAATATCAGGAACAAAGCCAGGCAATCGTCTAGCTAGGCTCCAGGTTGGAGAGCGGGGCCAGGACTTTGCTCATTTGAATACTCTGAGGGGTGGGGCAGAGTGAGATGCAGCCCACGTGTCAGGTTCTCTGATTGATGAAGGACCTTGCAAATGGTTTTGATCTGTCTACCAGGGACTCTAACTTAGGGGTGTCGAACTCAATCAGAGAAGGGGCCAAAATCTAAAATCCAGCCTAAATCGCGGGCCGAATGGTTTACTGAACAGTCATAAACTGTCATTGTGATGGAAACGCAGCGGAGTGCAGTGATGACAGCGTGGTGCGGGCCACATTACAAGGCCTGGCGGGACGGATTTGGCCCTCGGGCCTTGTGTTTGACACATGTGCTCTAACTCAATGCAGACAGCTTGAGGAGGCTATTTCTTTGTTGCTGTAAAGTGAGACACTCAAAATTAAGGTTGTTTCTGAACTTGGTTCAGCTGACAAGTGGGAAGAAAACCCAACAAGCAATAAAATATTTAATATTCTCAATGTTTTTTATGTGCCAAGTTCTGTGCTAGGTATTGAGGGGATACAGCGGGATGTAAGGGAGGGACCACACCTCTAGGGCAGTTCTGGCTCCTGTGATGTAATTCCTACAAGCTCCCTCTCTTAATCTCAGGAGCGCCCTGGATTGGACAATGCATTGTATGTCCATCCCCAGAATAAAAGCTGTGCTGGAGAGCCCACAATCTATTCAATAGTTAGAAAAAATAAGTAGCTCAAGTGTTTGGAATGAGCGAGATGAGATAAAACTGGGCTGCAGGTAGGGAGTTGCTTATTGGAATCCATGTATGTACAAAGAGTGAGCTGACATTTTGCTTTCATCTGCTATTTAGGTTCCTGCATTGGCTCCAGGTGGCATGGCTATGGTGCATTGTATGCACCATTCCATATAGGAAACATACTCGGGGGACATCCCTAAGGTCGATTTGTGCATCACAGCTCCCTGGGTCTTGGGTTTGGATGAGCTGAGAGGTCATTGTCTTATTCTAGCTGTTCACGCTCAGCTGGAAGCCTGCCAGCACCCCAGGGCAATGGCTTTACCTTCTTCATCTTCACATGCCTGACACAGTTTATGCAACAGAGAAGTTCTCCAATACCTGTGGGTTGATCTGAGCCAGATTTAGCCATTGCCCCCCCAAAACCTGCATGAAGATGGTCTGACCCAGTGGTTCTCAGGTGTGGCTGGGGAGACATCAAGATGACTTGGGTGCCTGAGCCCCGCCCAGGTGTATGACATTGGCATCTCGATGGTGGGGCCAGGCATGTGTGGGGTTCTGACATGTGGGCTGGAATCGGAACCTCTCGTCTCTCCTCTCTGTAGACCTGTAGTCAGGTGGGAGGTCAGAACCTTCAAAAGGGCCAGTGCCATGGCGGGTGGCTCTCACAGCCCATGGTTTTACAATGTCCATTGACTGGGTCCTCTTCAGAGGTGCCAGTTCTGATATAGAGAATAAATCCAAGCTATGGGGCTTGTGCTGGGGGCAGGTTGCAATTCTGGGAGTTGCAAATGAGAGGGGAGGGGCCTCTGATTGGAAGAAGAGATAGCTGAATCACTCTCTTCATGGCCCTCACTACAGGCCACCATCATCTGATTAAAATATCCCCATCTCAAACCTCTCCAACGGGGCTGAGAGCAAGCAAGAGGGAAGAGGTCAGAGAGTGCATGTCCCCAGACTTGACCTCATATCAGGCCTTCTAAGGGTTGATTGTAGAGTGTTAATCTTGGGATTGGCCAGGCCAATACCCTGGCCGCCAGGGTATTGCATCGGTTTAGAAAGAGAAGCGTGCAGCTGGAGGCAGGGCTGGTGCAAGGAGGGGAAACAGATATGAGCATATCTCATTTCAGGACAGGTCTTGGGGACAATGCTACATTGAGGCTCCTCATATAAGGCCAAGTGGTATTTGATGAAGTGGCCCCACAACCCCAGCCTTCTGCCCAAGATGAGTCCCAGGACTCATGGGGTGGGGGTGGTGGAGCGGGGCCTAGAGCAGCAGAGGAAACACAGGGCATCTCCTCAGACAGGGCGAAGGCGCCATGTGGCCAGCACAGACTCCTGCTGATGGGATAGTTGTTTCTAGGACATCAGAGCTTCTCCCCTGCTGGGGGCATGTGTCTCCCAGGGAGCCCTTGTGGTGGGGGCAGAAGGAGAATCTGGGAACCAGTTCTGATGTTTCAATCAGCTTTCAAAAAATTTATTGTTTTAATTCCCAAAGAGCTCTGGGAGGTGTTTCTATTTGCTCTGTATCATTTTACAGGTGAGGAGGTGAGAAATAGATGGTGAAAACAGATGAATGTGGACAGAGGAATTTCAGTTTCCCATAATGGTCACTCCCAAAGTGACCATAAAATCATGTGCCCTGACTTCTGCTCTTGAGCCAGATGATAGGAGGTCCAATCCCAGCTCAGTTTCTACCAGGATGGCCCTGGGCAAGTCATCCCAATTCTCTGAGCCTTGTTCTTCTCAGCGGTCGCGTGGCAGGCTGTGTGAGGATTGAAGATAAGGGATGTGGCCCGGCTCTGTGCTCAAGAAATGGTGGCTGTTCATGTTGGTCTGAGAAATAATAGGGACCACTTATCAGGTGTCAGGAATCCTGCTAAGCAGTTTACACACTGCAGCCCGATAATGCCCTCAGCTCATTTCACAGATGAGGAAACTGACATACAGCATGGATCAATGGAGTACAGAGAGGTTCAATAGCTTGCTAATGTATAGAGGGCTGGGATTTGACCCCATGTGGGTGCCAGAGTCCACACTTGCTCTGCTGCCTTTGTCCTCTGGCAATTTATACCAACGCTAGAAATAAACCTCATCCTTCCTCCGGCCCTGGTAAAACTCATAGCATTGACACAATTTGCCATGGAGAAGTCTCCATTCTCCTTCCCTAGGCTGTCCCTTTTTGTGTGTGGTGGTCTAGACACCTAGAATCCTTCCACCTTCCCATGTTCCCACCCCTGGCTCCTGTGTGCCCGGTGCGGTGTGAAGAGCTCTGACTACATCTTCTCATCTCATCCTCCCTGCAGCTCTGGTGACCATTCTTGCCCAATTTACAGGTGGGAAATAGCACTCGCTGGATTACTCAACATTACCCTTCCTCAAGAGTCCTGTTTTCTGGGAGAGAATGTTCCAGGGGAGGAAACAGCATGGGAGGAAGCACTGAAGCATCACAGCCCTTTAGGGAATTTATAAGTGTCTATGTGGCTGGCACATGGTAAGAGGAAGACTCAGGGAGAGATGAGGCCTGGACTATCTTCTCTTTGCTGAGCCCAAGCACAGAAGACTGTGGTGACCCTGGAGGTCCTCACACCACTATCGTAACAGCATCTCATGCATCTGCCCCAGTGATGAAGCCTTTCCATTTACTTATGAGTCTGCTTTCAGGGTGGGCTCAGGGAGACCAGTGGTACCATGAGTAGGGGTATGGGAAGTCAATAACTTATTTTCCAGCTCCTCCTCTGAGCTAGAGTGGATGTCACTCGATCTCTAGTGATGTTGTGTCCCGGCTATAAAAAAGGCATAGGTGTAAAGGTAGATGTACCTCTGCTTGATGGGGTGGGCAGCTGAGATTCAGGAAGGGGCTTCTTGAAGGAGAGGTGTTGTGTCTAGGTAGCTTCCGGGAAGAGGCTGGGCTCCCTGAGGGCAATAAGCAGGCGGCCGGAGTCATGATGAGGCACAAGAGGTCTGGTCTCTGAAGGGAACGAGGAGGACCCTGGCAGAGAAATGAAATTGGTCATGTCTCCCTCATCACTCTTAACTCCTGGGACCATCAGGCTGAGTGAGTTGAAAACCAGCCAATCCATCCCCAATAGCTCCTGTTTGAACTCACCTCTGTGGGTTTCATTCTTGGCTTTCCAGCTAGAACCTGTGTGGACATCCAATTCTCTGAGAATCAGCCTCAGCGAAGAAGGGCCAGGCCCATACTCTAGACTTGTTGTTCACAAACCCAAATTTTCCAGATTTCTGATTACTAGTCCTGCTCTGAGGCAGAAAAACCTATAGGTTCCATTATTTCCAAAATGCCCATAGCTCCCTTCCATCTCCTCAGTCCTGAATGAACACAAGAATCAGAGATAGTGTCCTTCGTCCTGGTGTCTAAGCTAAATGAAGCCTGCATTTCCAATTGAGAGGGGCCCCAGGGTAGCAACTCTGTGTCCCAGAATTTCTAAGAACGTCTTGATTTCAAACAGCCTGCTGTGTTGGGAGACCATGTGTCAGGCCAGCGCCAGATGAATGTGTCCTGAATTTTATTTCAGAAACTATGGTCAGCATAACTGGGGAGAAAGAAATTGGAAAGGACAGTAATTGGAGCCTGGTCCTGGGCATGAGATGGAAACCACAGAAAGGCTCCATTTCAGTTTCCTTAAGCAACTGTAGCTATCACAGCCTATCAGGGTGGAGGGGCCCATCAACGTCAAGGTCATCTGGTTCAGCCTCAGTCTTTCCATAAACATGTCCTGGTGGCTTTGAGTGTTGGCTCAAAGTCAGATACACGCAGGTTTGAATCCTGGCTGTGCTACTTCCTAACTGTGACCTTGAGCAAGATGCATTAACTTCAATCTCCCCATTGTATAAACCTGGAGGAGTAATAGTTCCTCTGCTGCAGAGTTGTTTTTAGGGTTAAACAAACAAATGAATGGAAATTGATTAGTTCAGCCTCTGGCTCCATAGTTGTTACCACCCTCTTCTTCCTCATCCTGTGCCTGGAACTGTGTCGGGTGTGGGGACTCTGGAGTGAACTACGCCTGGCCTGTAGTAAACACTGCTCATTGCCTGTTCTTTATCCACACTGTCCTCCACCCTGCCTTCTCTCTCTTTCCCTTTCTCCACTCTTCCTTTCACGATGAGCCCTGGTTTACTCACAGTGGCAAAGTATCTATATAATAAAAACCCAGTGGTCGTAACATCATGACGACCAAAGACTGGTCCTCAGGAGGTGCATGGATGGGTCCCGTGTGCATCTTGCAGCGCCAGAGGGACTTGATGCTGCATCCCACTGCACTCTGGGTCTGGGTCTCACACAATTTCACACACTGGGCCCCTAGTTCCTCTATAAACAGCCACATCCCATCATCCCCCCCCCCCCCAATCTACGTGATCATGTGATGTGTTTTGAGCCAATGAGATGTAGGTGGGAGTGACTGGGTAGGATATAGCAAGATGCTTTAAAAGAAGATGATGCTAAAAGTGGGATAGCCACCTCTGACAACAATGGGATAAGCATGATGACAGAAGCCACATGCTAAGGCAGAGCAGAAAGAGAGAGAAGGAGTTAAATCCTTAATGGCATAGTCGACAAAATAGGACCCACAGGCCAAACGCAGCCTGCTGTCTTTGTCAATAAGCTTTTTTTGGAACGTGGGCCTGGCCATTTCTTTATGTATTATCTGTACCTGCTTTCACATTACAACAGTAGAATGGAGTAGTTATGACAGAGACTGTGTGGCTCTATTTATGATCTGGCCTTTGAAAAGAAAAAAAAAGAAAAGAAAAAGAAAAAATAGTCAACCCCTGCTTAATGGGATCCGTGTGTCCTGTACAACTCTGGATTGCTTACCCCTGAGTATCTTAGTGATGGCCATATAAATCCTTGTATAAATTATGTCATTTAGTGGGCATTATGCTTTGTGACTCTCCAATGTAGTAATACTAGAATATGCATGGCCCTACAGCAGCATTGCTTCTACTTCTTCCAAGATGTTGCAACTTCTGCTGGAAGACTCAGGGACAGTGCATTTGTGAGGGGTCATGGATTGTAAGCAGTAGAAAACCTCTCTATTTCTGATCATCACAGAACGGAATTTTTGGAATGACAAGCAAAGGTTTGAGACATGGTATGAGAAAGGGCAGGTGGTAGGCATTTCCCGGGGTAATGGGAATCAGTTTTTCCCTGAGGCTGGAGGTAGAATGAATGATGGAGCTCTTGGCTATGGGAGAGCAGCACCTGCATTAGTAGTCTCAGCAAATGGTTCTGAGGAAGAGGGGTCCATTCCTGAATAGGAAATCAGATGCTATCAGAATGCCAAAACAGGGAGGGTCCATCGCAGCCAGGAAAATTCCTTTGTTCAAATAAACCAATCATCACTATACAGAGCCTGCTAGTTGCCCCTCCCCACTCTCAATTCTCCCTTCCTCTTCCATTACCTTCTAAGGTACTGGAACTTCCAATCTTTTTTTTTTAGAAGGTGACATAATCACCCAGAATAAGGATGAGTTTCCCAGTTTCCTTTGCAGCAAGGAGAGGGCATATCACTGTGTTGTCATTGGACTATGAGCAAAAGTGATGTGCATAATGGATGTGAACTTCGAGGCTGAACCCTTCCCCCTTCCTATTTCCTGGAATGTGGATGTGGTGTTCTCTGCCTCGGACCAAGTGGGCAAGAGCATCAAGCCAGGGGAGGCAGTGCATCAAGTGAAAAGGAGTCTGGGACCATGACATCATAAAGCCATCAGACAGCCCTGCACTGCTCACCTCCAGAGGCATTTACCAGGATAGAAAAGACACTTGTCTCATTTAAACCACTGTTTGTTCTTGTCCCTGTTGTTACTAATTGGTACAATCATAGACTTCTAGGAAGGAATTACTCAGAGTGAGCTGAGTGTTGAGTTCCAGTAGATTTTACCCAATAGATTTCCCCTTGGGGAATGTACACTACATTTCTAAGTTCTCTTCCAAAAGACAGCCCATCAAATACTTCCCGACAGCTTCATCCAGTCCCCACATCACAACTGTGTTTTCAGCTCTAGATTCTCCACTGTTCTCTGTAGGATCTGCCTGCCTCCATGCTCTGTAGGCCTCACACCAGGCATGCTCAGGACATGCAGGGTGCGCAGAGGGGACTGTCACTTCATTTTAGATTTTCCACTTCACAGTTTTTCAATCAGCTTTTGAAAATGGTTAGTAAATCAATATAGTTTAATCTTTCTCTTTAGCCCCAATAAAATGAATATATTGCATTTATTTTCTGTGGATGCTGTAACAAATTACTACAAAGATAGTGGCCTAAAACAACACACATTTATTATCACAGTTCTGGAAGTCCAACGACTGAAATGGGTCTCACTGGGCTAAAATCAAGGTGACAACAGGGCTGTGGTGTGTGTGTGTGTGTGTGTGTGTGTGTGTGTGTGTGTGTGTGTTTCTGGAGGCTCTAGGGGAAAAATCCATTCCTTGCCCCATCCAGTTTGGCCACATTCCTTGCCACCCACATTCCTTGGCTCTTGGTCCTTTTGTTCCATTTTCAAAGCCAACAATGTTGGGCCAAGTCTTTTAAATCTGCCATCTCTCTGGTTCTGAATCTTTTTCTTCCCTCTTTCCATCTTGAAGGACTCTTATGATTATATAAAGAGCTGATCCACAATCATCTCTCTATTTTACAGCAACCTGATTCCATCTGCAACCTTTACAAATCCAGGGATATCCACAGGTCCCAAGGATACCTTCACAGGTTATTATTCTGCTTGTCATACATCCTATGACTTCTGCTCCTTGAGGCTTCTGGGGGACACGTGCAGAAGTCAGCACTTCATGCACAGTGTCTTATTTGATCTCAAAGCCCCAAGGCAGGCAGAGTTCTAAGATGGTCCCCAAGAGTTCTGCCTGCTGGTGTACAGGTCCTACATAATCCCCAAGGCAGGGCCTATGAATGTCACTCTTGTGCTTGGGTTCTGTATTAAGGCAAAGGTGATGGGATTGTTAGCCCCATGAATAGGTTATAAAATGTCATCTTTTGCAGATTGAGAGAGAGATTCTCTTGTGGACCTTGAAGAAGTGCCTGGTCTACTGGGGACTGCCAATGGAGGGGCCATGCAAGAGCTCAGGACAGCGTCTAGTAGCCAAGAGCTGTCTCGTCCAACAGCCAGCAAGAAGAGGGGAACACAATCATATAGCTGCTAAGAGCCGAGATCTGCCAGCCCCTGAATGAGCTGGGAAGCAGATTCTTTCCCAGAGTCTCCAGATGAGGACGTGCAACTTGATTTTAGCCTCAAGAACCTGCAGAAACGACCAGAGGATGAATGAGTTTGTTTAAGGCCTACTGTTTGTGGTAATTTGTGATGCAGTAATAGAAAACAAATACACTTCAGTTTAAGAGAACTGAAGCTTGGAGAACCTAGTGCCACGGTCAGAGAGCTAATAAGTGGCAATATTAGCTCTGGTATTCAAACTAAGGTGTGTCTCCAAATCTGAAAACCACTGCTGCTTCCCCACTGACAAGCATGAATAATAGACTTGGTGTTATTTTTATTTTATTTTATTGTTAGCTCTTCATTTGTGCTGATAGAAAAGAAATCTTTTTTGGCTTCAGGAACAGGAATTACAACTTTTCTCTTACCTGCATGAGATACCTCAGCTGCTCTGTATCATTGGGGCATTTCTGTACTTTTGCTGGGATTCTCATTGTAAAGTAATGTCCTGTTTTTGAACACGGTGGCACCAAAATTTAAATTCTGAAAAAAGCTGGATGTGTGACCAGATTTAAGGTAGGAACTTTCGTCATTTCAACCAAACTTCAAATTGACAAAAGCTACCGAGCTGTGCCAGTGTGTTCGCCAAGAGAGTCAGGCCAGTGTTTGACACGGACTGGGGAAATATTGGTGTTGCTCACATACATGACAGACATGGGCCCTGTTGTGAGGAGTGAAATGCAAATTAGTTGAAAGATGTTATGAATTTTTAGTGATTTTTCATCTTTAGGAATTTTCTCTATTGCAGATATAAAAGCATAACCACTCCCAACAACTTCTACATTAAAAAGGGGCCCTTCTGCCCTGGCCAGTGTGGCTCAGTGGTTCGTGCACTAAAGGGTTGTGGATTCGATTCCTGGTTAAGGGCAGTACCTGGGTTGCTGTTCGCTGGTTTGGCACATGTGGGAGGCAAACAATCAATGTTTCTCTCTCACATAGACATTTCTTTCTCTCTCTCTCCCCCCCTCCCTCCCTCCTTGCCTTCCACTCTCTCTCTCTCTGAAAAAGCAATGGAAAAAATAGCCTCAGGAAAGGGTTAACAAACAAACAAAAATAGGGGCCCTCCTACGTGAAAACTAGAGGCCCCACTTCTCAGGGGATCATGCAAGTTCACCTCCAATCCACAGTCCGGGGCTGCTCAGAAAAGCACAGCTGTTCTGGTTACCCTGGTTCCTTGCCTGTGCCATGTGCCTTTTCTCTGTGTGGGACACTCTCATAGCCCTCTGATACCAACGTCATCTCAGTTTTCTAGAAGAGACATTGGAATGAAGTTATTGGGTCATCCTGACTGAGGTATGGTTTACTTCTAGAGGTGACTAAGAAGCTATGGGTGAGGGTGGGGGCAAAGCTTTCCAGCTACTGGCTGGGATGCTCTGTGGCCAAAAAGTAGTTTCTCACTAATTCTGAGGAGAGGGTGCCCTTTGGACCAGAGGTAGTTCAGTTGGGTCTTCTGTTCTCAGGGCACAGCAGGCGAAACACAGCTAAGGGCCCTGTCTGTCAAGTGACAGCCCTTAATCAGACAATCCCAGACTCCTCTGCGGAGAAGTGGACCTGCAGCACCCAGGCAGGGAGCTCCTGAGGAAGCTCCTAATCTCACTGAAGGGTGCACTGTCATCCCGGCTTTGACACTGACAACTTCTACCTCACGAGCTCAGTTTTCTGGTGCCCGATATGGGTAACATCTTCCTCACACACCTGTGGGGAGGACCTGGTAGAGCTAACGTGTTTAGTTTGCTATTACCACAAAACAGGTCACCACACACACAGCTTAACAAAACAGTTTTCTTTTTTTTTTAAAAAAATAATACACATTTTTATTTATTGGCACTGTACTACAAACACCGTGAAGAGCATCTGACTTAAGAAATGACAGCCATGTTTTGTTCAGGATACTATCATGCCCTATAGGTTGTTTGGCATCAGGTGCCAATCTGCCGAACTTCAGATGGCAAGATGCTAAACTGTGGGTTTGATATTGTCCAGCCAGCTGTTTCTTGTCACCCAGCAGAGTCTGGCGGTGTGTAGATGTGGGAGACCACCTTGTCACCACCACTTCCTTTCTCACAGGTGACTCCACTGAGGTAGAACACTCAGATCCTTAAGATGCAAAACTTTGTCTAAGGCTCCCAGACCCATCGGCTATCAAAGGTTCTATGTGACTGATTCTGGTGCCTCTTCAGTTATGTTGTTGATTTCAGGTGCTACCTTCACAAAACACATTCTTACCTCAGTTTCTGTGGGCCCGGAGTCTGGGCATGGTGCGGCTGGGTCCTCAGCGTGGGGTCTCACTAGGCTGTGATCCTGCAGTCAGCCTGGACCCAGAACTAAGTTCTTTGAAAGGCTATGTATTCGATTCCTGGTTAAGGGCACTTAAAATATATATATATATATATATATATATATATATATATTATATATGGAAGGGAGAGGGATAGAGAGTTAGAAACATCAATGAGAGAGAAACATTGATCAGCTGCCTCCTGCACACCCCCTACTGGGGATGTGTCTGCAACCAAGGTACATGCCCTTGACCAGAATCGAACCTGGGACCCTTCGGTCCACAGGCTGATGCTCTATCCACTGAGCCAATCTGGTTTCGGCAAGGGCACTTTCTTGGTGGCTGTCAGCTGGAGGCTGCACACCTTGGGATGAACTGATGGAGCTTGGAGCTCCCCTGAGAAGCAGCCTGCAACACAACAGCAGGAATGGGTCATGGGCCTTCAGCTTATTTCCAAATTCTTAATCCATTTGGCTCCATTATGTCTGCCCTTTCAGCTTCCTTTGTGCTACTTCCTCTGATTGCTTGGTGCGCCCCCCTCAGGATGCTGGAGTGGGGGTGGCAGTGTTGATACCCATGGCAGTCTCAGAGGATCCTCTGGAGGACCCATCCAGGTGTCACATTGAAGAGTCATCGCTTCTGAGGGTCAGGGAGGGCCTGGCAGGAGATTTCATCCATCACACACACGAACACATAGGTACACAGCGTCTGTGCTCTCTGAACAACCTCTCTGCAGCCAGGGCTGATCACGGCCCTAGCTGCCCCACACCAGCACCTAAATGTACTTGGCTTGCCTGCGGGCTCTTTAGGGACAAGCCAACCTCACCATCCCCCTCAAGCCAACCTCACCATTCCCCTCACCAGGACTGAGAATTAGAATGTCAGAGGTAACAGAACCTCCACAGAGCATGACCTCAGTGGCCAGATTTTAACTTTTGACTGCTAGAGACCTGAGCCTTTGCTGGTAAATTGACAGCTGTGAGTGAAGGCAATGTATAGAAACTATTGCCTTTGGTGTCTTCTGTTTCTGGATCTCTGTTGACCCATTTTTGTGGCTCCATCCCACAGAGCAAACTTGACTTTGCACCTGTACATGATTTAATCCCTGGGCTAAGGCGGGGGGTGGTGGTAGGGGTGGGGGAGAGGTTAAGGCAGGTTATGTGCAGGCCTCACGGGCAGCTCCCCCTAATGGAGCCCAGTGCCTGGCACACGGTAAGTGCTCAATGAACCCCAGCCCAGGGGAGCGACAACAGAATGGAAAACCCATCTGAAGCACCATAGCCTTAGTCTTTTACCCACAAAAGGAGCAAAGCTGTTGTACACTAACGATAATTAAGGGACCCGACCCAGCTGACTTCCTTTGACTTTTGGTTCCTCTATTTAGAAATGTCATGTTTGTGGCTTCAAATACATCAAGAGAATTGAACCCGAAAGATAGGCAATTTGGCCCGGTTTCAAACCCACTTAAAACTCCAGCTCTAAATTTAGACGTGATCTGGAAACTTGAGTTTCAAGTTCCCCTTTACTTGGGCAAAGCCTGAATTTTGAGCTATTGCACGTTTTAAAATTTTCTGTTCTCATCTTGATTTTCCCAAACACCTTCCTCCCTTTTCCAATCCCGTTGCTCTGGTTGTCGTGGCTTCCATTTGGCCATTGTTGAACTTTGCTCACATTATTGGCTGTTACCAATACTCTGACATTGCACTGAGCATCTCCCTTTAAATAATTTTTAAAAATATATTTTATTGTTTGTTTGTTTTGTTTTTTACAGAGAGGAAGGGAGAGGGATAGAGAGCTAGAAACATCGATGGGAGAGAAACATCGACCAGATGCCTCCTGCGTACTCCCCACTGGGGATGTGCCCCTAACCAATGTACATGCCCTTGACTGGAATCGAACCTGGGACCTTACAGTTCGCAGACCGATGCTCTATCCACTGAGCCAAACCGGTTTTGGCAGCATCTCCCTTTAATCTTCTTTCCTCTGCTGAACTGGAGGCCCCTTACGGCAGGGGCAGTTCTCAGACCTCTTTCCTTCTCCCTCAGTGAAACTTGCACAGACTCCAGTAAGCCCTGGTCACAGTTGGGGCTTGAGGGGTGCTCAGTTGTAAAGCTAGGACCTGGGAGAAGACGCGTTCCAACCACATTTCCAGAGCCTTGGCTTTCTGATTTGGTTAGTTATTCATTGAAAATAAGCAAGTTACTAGCAATATAGAAGTCTGAGAACAGTGATTTGAATGAAGAAGTTTACGCAATTTAAGAAGAATTTGATAAGAACCACACCATGATGCTGAGCAAAATTCAATCAATTCAGAACAGCTCTCCTTTACCTCCGCCACGCAGGGACTGCCTGGCTAGTTTTATCTCCATGGTGTGGGAGGAATAAAGGAATAAAGGGATAGAATTTGGCACATGGGCCAGAACTAGAGTTCAGAAGTCAAGCGCCTTTTCACCGCTTCACTCTTCCTTTGGAGAAAGTGTGTGTGTGTGGGAGGGGTATTAGTTTCCTAAGGCTGCCTTAACGAAGTGCCAGACTGGGTGGCTTCAGCTGTAGAAATGTATTGTCTCAGTTCTGGAGGCCAGGCGGCTGGTCAGGGGAAAAGCTGCTCCACGTCTCTCACCTAGCTTCTGGCATTTTGCTGTACTCTTTGAGGTTTCTAGGGCTCTGCCTTCATCTTCAGATGGCAGTCTGTGGGGGGTGTCTGTGCCCACATTTCTCCCTTGTGTAAGGACACCAGTCATATTGGAGCAGGGCCCCACTCTGCTCTAGGGTGACTTCATCTTAAGTAATCCTATCGGCAGTAACCCGTTTTCAAATAAGAAAATGAATATGAATATTTTTGTTGAGGGGCAGGGGGTACAATTCAACTGATAAGAGAGAACATAGTCTTCTTATTTGAGTTTATTGTTCTCTTATAAATCAGGGTGTATCAATTTGATTCAGTTGGCGCTACAACTATGATGAATTTGGATGGTAAGCATCTGGAAGAACTTAAAGATGGGTTCTTTTCTCTCCCCCTCCGTTCATCCATCCATCCATGCATTCATCTCTTGTTACACACACACACACACACACACACACACACACACACACACACACACACTTTATATAGCTGGGACTTGGGACGTTCCCACTTGGAGGTTCCTTGCCATGCCAGAGCACTACTTGGAGTCCTATCTGCATGTGTCCTATGAGCCACATTACTACTGAGTGGTGGCAGTTCTTAACATTATGTTAATAAGTGGGGCTCCGAGCTCAGCCTCTATTTACTCCCTGGGTGACCTCAGTGACCTCTTTCTCTTAGTCTTGGTTTCTTCATTTGCAGACAGAAAATGCTAGAGCAGAGCCTGGGGCTTAACAGAGGCTGGAAAAAAATGATGGCGGTTCTTAACATTATTACTGGGTGGTGGCTGTTCTTAACATTACTACGGAGTGGTGACGGTTATAACATTACTACTGAGTGGTGGCAGTTATCAATGTTACTACTGCTGAGTGAGGTGTGGAAAAAGGGAGAGAGAGTGAAGGCATGGTGTCTGCCAGCTTCCAGGAGCTCAACACAACACATCCCCCCAGACAGAATCCCAAGCTCCCTCACAAACCATGTTTGGTTTATCCTTACCACCATCCCAGAGCTGTGGCTCATTACTGTTTTGGGAACTGGATCCCTCTGAGAATCTGTGCACCCTGTTTCCCAGACAGCCCATGTGCGTGGACTGCCCACACCGATTTGTGTGTGATTTCAGAGGGCTGTGGCTCCTCTTCAGTCCTTCCATGGAGGCTAAGAACCCTCACTCGGGAGGCAGCAACCTCAGAAATTCATTTGTTCACTCATTATGCATGTATTGTGTGGCTGTCACATTCTGGGTGCTGCAGGAAAGGCCAGGGAGTTAGGGCCAAGTCAGACAGGAGGCCTTTCCCCACGTTGCTCATAGGTATCAAGAACCGTAATCAGAACCAGAAATGGTTCAATCTCTCAGAAGTGCGTGCAGAGGAATCAAGAGGGGTTTGTGGAGGGGAGGATAGCTGAGTTGGAAAATGAATGGAAGTTTGGTTTGAAATGACATGTTGGCATTTCCAAGTACCCTTCCTGACAGCTCACACATGAGCACATATGTCAATCTGCCTGCATTTGCCTTCAATTCTATGAAACTAGTTGACAGATTGCTAAAATGTGGTTCCATTGATAAGAAGCCAGATATAAATCATGTCCTGTTCTTCAAATGCTCAATACACCTAGCTCAATACACCTCTACCATACGAATCACAGTTGAGCCATTTATACAAAACACACAAGACGTCCTACCTGTCTTCAGTCTTCACCTTTGTCACAAGACTCTCTGAGGTCTCTGACCCTCAAGGGGTCACTGTTGCTGAGGCTGGCGGGGAGGGGCTCAGCTTCCGGTTCCGCCCCATAAACAGGAGCCTCAGATGCCCTTCTAGGATGCGGAACAGGGAAGTCACATTGTGGGCAGTTGGCCACTAACTTCTATTTTCTCTCTACCCCCCGCCCCCTTTATCCGCCGCACTCTAATGGCCATGAGCTGGAACTCCAGGGTCAGAACATCCTGAGACGCCAGGTCCCGTTCTGCTCTGGCTGCACTGAAAGTGAATCCATGTGGTTCTGGTTCACAGTGTTCCACTAGGAACCTTTCTGAGGGACTGGAGTTTCTTTGTGGTTCAGTGAATACACTGGTATTTGGATTGGTGGCAGGTTAGATTAGGCCAGGAGCGAGGCTTGTTCTGGTTTGGGTTGTATAGGGTGATCATTTTTTAAAAAAAATTAATATATTTTTATTGACTTCAGAGAGGAAGGGAAAGGGAGAGAGATAAAAACATCAATGAGAGAGAATCACTGACCGGCTGCTCCTACACACCCCTATTGGGGACTGAGCCCACAACCCCAGTATGTGCCCTTGACTGGAGTCAAACCCCAGGACCCTCCAGTTTGAAGGCTGACACTGTATCCACTGAGCCAAACCAGCTAGGGCTACAAGGTGATCATTTATAAGACCCCATCTCAAGCCAGCCCAGCTGCAAGGGCAGCAGCAGGTGGCCTGGGAACCCATTTTGGGGAGCATCATCCATCACTGCACTGAGAACACAAACTGTCCTCCCCTGCCCAGTGGCAGGCGGCTGCCTCCGAGGAGAGACTGGGTCTGCAGTAGAGCGTGAGGTTCCCAATGTCAAATGAGTTCCCTGTAGCAAGAAGTCAGGAAAGTGATTTCTGCTTCAGGCTTGGGCACAGACTTGCCACGTGACCCTACGTAAATCAATTCCCCTTTCAGGGACTCGGTGTAAACAAGTAAATTGGACTGGAAACTAGATGATGGTCGAGGCACCTTTCAGAGCTAAAATGCTCTGATGCTATGAAAATAACTTCGTTTTAAATGAACTATGTCTCTAAGGAGAAGACTCAAAGTCTCCTTTCCCCACTGGAACACCCAGTTCTTCCTCCATCGAAATTTATCCCTCCCTCATGCCACTCCCTAACACGGTGCTCATTGGAGAGCTAAGTTAATAGCCTAAGCAGCCTTCCTGGACACCATTTATAATTTCAACAGGGGCCTTGTTGTCATTAGCAGAGGCTCCCTCAGTGCCTGGGGCTGTGTAATAAAAGCATCGCGGGACCACACATCACAGAGCCGTCCTGCCTCCCCTCTCCCCTGCCTGCACCCCACACCCCCTTTCCTTTCAGTAGACCTTGTATTGGGTGCTTGCCTGGCATGAGGCCCTGTGCTGGGGCAATGTCAGGCCTGATCCACACCGAAGGCAATGTGCCGCTTCCAGGTGCTAGAAGGTCCTCCAACAGGGGGGGCAGAGAGTTCCCTTCCTGCTGTGACCTCTGTACCCTCTGTCCGGGGGCTGGATAAGTCCTTAGGAAACAACATGGTGTCAATCTTGTAGTCACTGCCGAGCACTGCAAGGCACTCCATGCCTGAAACTCGCCCTTTAGATGAAACTGCTCTCATTCATTTTAGCTGTTTCACATGGAAATATGTCTACATTGAGGTTTTTGCCTCTTGCTTTAGCTGGATGTCATGAACAGAATGGAACCCCCACCCTAAGGAAAATCAATTGTCATGCTTCCATGGGTAAACTGAGGAAAAGCATTCCATTGGAAGCCCAGTGATTTTCTAATGAAAGCACCTGCCTGGAAAGAGGTAAATGCTTAGTTACCAGTAATTGTTATTCTAATCGCCAGTTGTGTATATGGTGATATATTCAAGACTGATTTGTGTGGAGCCATTTGCCCTTCTAGGAAGTGGTTTCTAGACTGTCAGGCATTTTGAATTTTTGGATGTGAATTAAATAGTTTCTCTTCCTTTCCCCCGTTACCCGTTACATGGCTTGCAGCTGCCTAACCTAACCTTCCTTTTCTCTCTCTCCCTTCCTCTTTCCTCATTTCTCTTTTAAAAAGTTCATCGGGTGTCCTTCATTATAAAAGGACTGCACATTCGTTTCAGAAAATTTTTAAATGGGAAACTATGACAAAAATGTAGAAAGGAAACAAAATCACCCACGGCGTTCAGGGAAAACCACATTTGGGTATATTCCTGCTTTATCTCTCTTTTCATAGTTTTGGATTTTGTTTGCTTGTTTGCCATGTTAAAGTCCAAATGTAGATATAATTTTATCTGGCTTGTTTTTATTTTTAAGGTTAATATATTTTTATTGATTTTATAGAGGAAGGGAGATGGGGAGAGAGGGATAGAAACACCAGTGATGAGAGAGAATCCTTGATTGACTGCCTCCTGCACACCCCTTTCCCCCTCCCCACACTAGGAACTGAGCCTGAAACCGGGACATGTGCCCTCACCAGGAATGGAACTGTGAGCTCTTGGTTCATAGGTTAACACTCAACCCCTGAGCCACACTGGCCAGGCTGTGCTGGCCAGTTTTTAGTTATAACGACCATAAGGACTTCCCTATGTTAACCTCAAATTCATCTCTAGCATCATCTATATTACCTGCAGATGTGGCCGGGCACAATGCTATGTTTTGACTTACACCTCCCTGCAAGGTTGATATTAACTCGGTTCTAATTTGTTGCTAATGGGCTGTGGCTGGGAAACCACCCACCAAGCCTGTTAGAACTGCCTGTAAAATGAGAATTAATCCGATTTTGTGATCTTTGGGGAAGGCCTGAGGGGCTTTCCTTGGGAGTCTTTGGATTTGAATCTTTTGACACAGTTCTGAGTCTCAAAGGCCCCCTGTTTCTTACATTTCCAGTTCTTGGTTGAGGCCTGCATGGTTGAGACTATCAAATAATTGACTCCTTTAAATGGAAATACTACTGCACTCGTAAAAATGATAAAAATCCACTTTTCCCTTCATTACAGAGAGCTTCTCATTAGAGAGGTAGAATCATGCAGTTGTCTGAGCCCTAGTGTTCAAATCCCAGCCCTCCATCCTGGCTGGGCGACCACAGGCAAGTTTCAGCCTCTCTGTGCCTCAGTCCCCGGCAGAACTGGATGGTAATAGTATTTGCCTCAGGTGGTTGTGGGTAGGACAAGAATGAATCTGTGTAAGGTCTCAGGACAGTGCCTGGTGCTTGAGCTGCTCTAGTGAATGTTTGCTATTATTATGGTCTGCTAGTATAGAGAGCATTTGAAAGTTTATTTAAAAACATTTTGACCTGATCTTTGGGCCTTTTGTTTTTTAAAGAGGCTCAGAAGTGAAGGAGAGAAAAGAGGAGTAGCAGGGACTAGAGCAGGGGAGGAGGGAGCCAGGCTGATCCAGGGGTGCACCTCAACCCCCCAGGCTGGGGAGTGGGTGCTGGTCTCGGGGCTCCCTACATACTGTGCAAACTGGGCCAGGAAGTGAGAGTTAAGGCCAGAAAGGGAGGGGAAGGCTGCGAAGCTACCAGCTAGAGAACCTGGAGGAGAAAGAGGCTGGGGTGGGCCTCCCCCAGCGCCACAATGGAGCCGGGTTTACAGGTCTGCAAAGAAAGCCTGCATTGGGGGAGGGGCGGTGAGGGAGTCTAACTATAGAATTTGCAGTTTTCCTTACAAGGGGTGCAGCACAGTTACACTGTGGTAACGGAAGCGAAATTAAAAATATGAGCAGGAAATAAAATTAATTTAAAAATATCTGAAAACACATATTCTGTGGCTTGTCCAACTGGCTGAGGTGGCTGGCTTGTTTCCCCTCAGCCTGACTGATTAATAGGACGGACATGAGGAGGTGTGAATTTATTTTGGACCTGGGTGGGGAGGCAGGGGGGTTGGCATCAGCCCACTTAGGCTAACACTGCGTTTTAAAGTCCAGGAGGGGTGCCCACCCACTGGGTAGCCTGAGGGGTGGGGACGTTGGAAAGGAAGTGCTGGGGCCTGAGCTCCTGCTCAGCAAACTTCTAGAAGCCGTTTGTTTTTTGCCATCTTTTGAAAGTACAGTCCTGCAGGCCCAGAGGCAGCCCAGTGACTAGTGGACGCTGTGCACCTTTTCCTGTCCAGGCCCCCGGAAAGGACGCAGAGCTGCCCCCGGAGGGCAGAGAGCCCGGCAGATTGTCCAGCCTGAGATGCACCCTGGGATGAGGTGGTGGACAAGGGAATACATATAAAATCCCGCTGGGCTGTTTTCTTCACTGAGCATGAAGAATCATTTAGCGCGGCGTGGAAGGTGGTTGAGAAGCAATAAATAATCTGCACATGGGGAAAGGCCTAGTTTCAACTTTTTGCATATATCTGTCCAATTTTCCCAACACCATTTATTGAATAGCCTATCTTTTGCCCATTGTTTATCTTTGCCTCCTTTGTCCAATATTAATTGACCATAAAGGTGTGGGTTTCTTTCTGGGCTCTCTATTTTGTTCCATTGATCTGTATGCTTGTTCTTATGCCAGTGCCATGCTGTTTTGATCCCTATGGCTTTGTAGTATAGTTTGATATCAGGTAGCAGGATTCCTCCAACTTTGTCCTTCTTTCTCAAGATTGCTGTGGTATTCAGGGTCTTTTGTGGTTCCATATAAATTTTTGGAATATTTGTTCTAGTTCTGTGAAATATACCATGATATCTTGATTGGAATTGCATTGAATCTATGGCTTGTTTTTGGGTAGTATGGACATTTTGATGATGTTAATTCTTCCTATCCATGAACACAGTATATGCTTCCACTTATTTGTCTTCATTTCAATTTCTTTCTTCAATGTCTTATGATTTTCTGAGCACAGGTTTTTTACATACTTGGTTAAATTGATTCCAAGGCATTTTTAAAATGCAATTATAAATAGAATTGTTTTCCTAGTTTCCTTTTCTGATAGTTCATTATTGGTGTATAAAAATGCAACTGATTTTTGGATATTTGTTTTGTGTCTGGCTAGTTTACTGAATTCATGTATCAGTTCTAGTAGTTTTTTTGGTGGAATCTTTAGGGTTCTCTATAAACAGTATGTTATCTGCAAATGATGACAGTTGTACTTCCTTTCCAAGGTTGATGCCTTTTATTTCTTTTTCTTGTCTGATTGCTGTGGCTATGACTTCTGGTACTATGATGAATAAGAGTGTTCCCTGTCTTGCTCCCCATCTTAAGGGAAACACTTTTAGTTTTTGCTCATATGATGTTGGCTGTGGGCTTGTCATACAATAGTATGTGGCCTTTATTATGTTGTATGTTACCTCTATTCCCACTTTGCTGAGAGAAGTTATTTCACTCCTGAGAATATGTCCGAAGACACCTGAAAACACTAACTCTAATAAATATATGAGAACACATGCACCCCTATGTTCATTGCAGCATTATTTACAATAGCCAAGATTTGGAAGCAGCCCAAGTTCCCATCAGCAATGAATAGATTTAAACAACAACAACACTGTGGTACATTTACGAAATGGAATAATATTCAGCTGTAAAAAAAGAAGGAGATCTTACCCTTTTCGACTGCATGAGTGGGTCTGGAGAGTATTATGATAAGTGAAATAAGCCAGCCACAGAAAGAGAAGCACCGTATGACTTCACTTATATGTGGAATTTAATGAACAAAACAAACCAACAAACAAAATAGAGCAGACACAGCTAAAGACTGACCGCTGTCTGAGGGGAGGGACATTGGGGTGATGGGTGAAAAAGATGAAGAGATTAAGCAAAGAAAAAAACCTCCTAGACACAGAGAGCAGTATGCTGATTATGGAAAGGAAAGGAGGGCGGGCTGAGAAGAGCGTAAGATGAGGATAAAGGATGATAGGAGACCGGACTGGGGGTGGTGAACACCCAATTCAATATATAGATGATGTATTAATAGAATTGTACACCTGAAACCTATAAGTGTATTCACCAATGTCACTCCAATACATTCAATAAAAACTACACATTAAAAAACTGAAATTAAAAAAATGGGGAAAGCTGCCTTCTGGGAGGTAGAGAGAAGGCTGCCACGCAGAACACATTATCTGAGCTTAAACTCCAGAGAGAGGCTGATTTCGCTGTGGCCCAAGATAGGGATAATTAAAAACAAAGACAATCTTTAAGACAGATCTAAGGCAGCCTCCTTGTGCCGCTCCTTCACCCTGCAAACCCCCCAAGTCCCGCCCCACCCCCCTCTCCTTTTCCCGGAAAAGGCTGGGAACACCCTCAGAAGTAAAATCACCCTAATGAGAGAAGACGTGTTCTTGAAGAAATTTTGACTTACAGTTTACAGCTTCATAAGCATCGCAGCAGAGAGATGTCCCACACTTGGGCACAAAGTCAAGGGCACATAGTTTCAATGCTAGGGAGTCTTCTGTGTGATTATTTTTACAACATTTGCAATGAAATGCAGATTTTCTGCTGCCAGATTCTGACTGGCCAGGGGCTCTGGTGCTCTGAGGTCTCTCAGCACACATTCAGGCACACACACAAGGACAGCACCCACCCACAGCACACACAGTGCAACCCTCCCGGACACACACATGCCCTCAGAACAGCCGCTGTCCCCAAACCTCCTTCATTTGAGACAGATCCGCTCTGCTTCTCCGTTCCTTCATTTTGGTGATGGAAACTTTTCCTCAATCAAAAGTGAAGGAACGATGACCTTTTAAAAATAATACTCCAGCAATCTAGAAGAAAGCATAATTAATAAATTCATGTATGGTGGTCTCAAGAGGAGCTGTGTGTGTGTGTGTGTGTGTGTGTGTGTGTGTGTGTGTGAGGATCGGGGAGCCTGTGAGGAAAAGGGCGAGGAAGGTTCTGCAGAGATGAGAGCATGGTGTGTCTGACAGGCGGCTTAAGGTAGTAGTTGCTCCTCTAGAAGACAAACAATGACAGGAGATGAAGTGTGGAGATCTGGGGTACTCTAACAAGTCCCTGTAAACTTGAGGACTTAGTGGACTTTCAGAAAGTTCCCCATTGTCTTTTCTTCTGGGGTGGCCCATGCTGCCCAGTATTGATTGGGAGCAACTTGCAGGAAGAGAGAAAAGGTTGATGGTAGTTCTGCAACGCCCAGCCCCTGCCCAACCCTGTATTTTCTGGGCTCCACCAGAGGAGTTGTATGTTGCTTCCCAAGGTCAGTTTGGGAGAGGTGAGAGCCCACCTCACCTGAGGCAGGCAGGTCAGTAGTGGAACAAGCCAGGCCTCAAGTAGCAGAAAGACCTAGAGCTGAATCCTGCTGGCCACTGATGAGCCGGGTGGCCCTGACTCTCTCAGCCTTACTCTCAGCCTCAGCTTTCTCATCTGTAAACTGGGGCCAGTGATCTCCATAATATGCAATTCTGGTGAGGCTGTGAGGAGATACTGTAGGCACAGTGGCTGGTGTGGAGTGAGTGCTCAAGGCCCTGCTCTCCTCTCCCACCAAGCCCTCCTGTTTGCTGTTGGACATGGACTTGGCCAAGGAAGGCTTATTCCCCTTTAGAAAGCCCCACCCCATCTTTCTACACCCTGGCTGCCTCCCTGGGCGTCACCTCAGCACTGAGAGCTGGAGTAGGTTTCAGTAAGAGGAAGAGGAGGAGTGAAGGTGGGCACTGAGGCAGGAGGGGGTGGGCCATGCTCAGGACACAAACTCCTACCTGCTGCTCAGTTTTGCCCAGAGCCAGCCCTGGATACGTGGAATTCACCCATTTTCAAAACAGCCAGTTCAGATGCCTGCAGCCCTCAACAAGCCCGTGTGCAGACTCCTTCTCTTCTCTAGAGAGCTTCCTTTGTTCTCCTCAGACACCACCATCTTTGACCACCCTGAGTGCCACAGGAGTAGTTCTGACGGTCCCTTACCAGTTGGCATTTTGGGATGCCATCATTATTTGTGCGGGGGACTGCCTCCTGGCATCTCGCCTGATTTCTCCTGGAGCCCTGGGCATCTGCTCCATGCATGGCTGTGCTAGCCCTGGGAGCAGGAAGCCAGCAGTAGGAGTCCTTAGCCAGTTCCAAGGGCAGAAAGCTACACCAGTGCTCAGGCGAGGTCTGTGGGGTGGAGAGCACTGATTCAGGAGTTGAAAACTTGACCTTTGGACATTGAAATGTAATCGATTGTCAAGTACGTCCAACCCATGTTTCCCCCCATCCCCCCACAGGAAAATAACTGGATGGAAAACATCCCTCCCACAGCCACCCAGATTTCTCCCAAGTTGGGCTTTTGACATGGATTTTCCCAGCTCCAGATCAAGGGTAGCATCACTGGAGATCACCAAACTGCTATTTAGACATTTTAAAGATGCAATTTGAGTTCCAGGCAGGGGAAGGGGGCGGATAAAAGAGATTATATGATAATGACATGGCGGTAGGAGCCTGTCAAATCGAGTGCCCTTTCTCCGTTGGGCAGGCTATTTCTGGAGCTGAGCATGGCTCGCCTCACTGAGGGATGTGTTTATCCTAATGGGAAGCAGGACCAAGCTCGGCCGCAGATCCCTGCACAGCTTTTAAAGCCTTAGGATACCGCAAAGACATTTGTGGTGTCCAGAAGGCACCGTTAGTATGCCCCTTCAGTGTGTGCTGACTTGGCTCTGTCAGGGGCCAGGGGAAGGAAAGGAGAGGTCGAAGAGTGGAAGTGGGGAAAAGTGTGTCTGTCCAAATGTGCCCATTAGGAGACTTTGGATAAAGGGAGAAGTCGATGCAAAGTGACTTAAAGAATAAGGAGTTTACTGTAGGATCTAACAAGCAGCCCAGAGCCAGGCTTCCAGGTAGGGTACGATCATGGAGCTAACTTTGTTTTCCTGTCATTCTTCCTGATCTGCCTTCTACAATAATTCTGTTCCTTAGGCTGACTTCCCTCAGGGCTGCAAAGTGGCTGCCTGCACCAGCTCAGACACTTGCTTCTGAGGTCCTATCCAGGCAGGAAGAGGGGCACCCCTTTTCCCTTCAGTCTACACCGGTCAGTTTGAGCCACCACCTGGATTAATAGCAGGCTGACATCCTGGGCTGATTGGCTAACTCAGGGTTAGGGGCCCAACACAAGCAAGGAGATTTTACTCACTCTAACTGCTAAGATGGGATTCCCCACAGACACAGGCATTATGTGGGTGTGGTGTGTGTGGGGGGGAGGTTGAACTTTGTAAGGAAAGCAATAAAGGAGTAAATTGGAAATGAAAGCAATTAAGCAACCAACAGAGTTCCCAGCCAGAATCAGAGAAACCGAGTACTAGCAGGGCTATGCCATGGCCAGAGAGGCTGTCATCCTACCTTTTGTCCTCCCAGAGCTGCTGGGTATCAAGAAGGATGAAGGGAAAGAAAAAAATGGGAAATAAATGTAAATAGCATTTACATTAATAAAAAAGAAAGATGCAAATTGACTGTACCTTCATGATGCCCACCAACCAACCAGAAGTGAGTATGCAAATTAAACCAACAAAGATGGTGGGTTAATTTGCATACAAAGCAGATGAGGTGGGGGGGGATATGTGGCTTTCGGCACTGCTCCAGCTACTCCAGGCCTCTGAGAAGCATGGGAAGGTGGAAGGACGGCTTAGGCAGCAACGAAGGTGATGCCGGCAGCCAGGGAAGGAAGGCCCATTCTTGCACGAATCTTCATGCATCAGACTTCTAGTTATATATAACATAATGTGTATGTGCATGAATAGTATTAATACTGAAGCTGTGAACTTCACAGATGAACCTCATACCTTGATTTTCCCTCCTGTGAAATGCACACAGTAATTCTGACTTACTGGTATCATCCTTTGCAGATGATATGGAAGCCTCATGAATTAACTCCAGTGCTCTTAGAGACCTGCTAGATGCCCAGATTGGGTTGCCCTCTTCCACAGTGGAATGGTGACAACTCCAATCTCCTGATATTCTCTCCCTGCCTCCCATCACCTGAACCTATGAGGTTTCGGCAACATTTTCTCTGGAAAGCATGAAAAACAAACTTCCCCACAGTTGTCAGTCACTGAACTGCTTGACATGGCAGGGCTGGGCCTCCTGGATCTAAAACACCTCGGCATAGGACTCACAAGGAGGAATCTGCCTCTTTCCATGAGTCCCCAGGCGACTTATCAGGGACAGTCACAGAGATAAAGCCTGGCTGTGAGCATGAGATAGGATAGACAGGGATGGGGATGGAGGCTGCCAACTGCTTCCCAGTACAAAGCAGCGCTGGTGACCGTGTGAGTTAGGAGGGTATTCTAGAGTGGTGAAGAGGGGATAAGGAGAATATTCTAGAGCAATGACACAGGGAGTAAGGGGTGTTTTAGAGCAATGACACAGAGAGTGAGGAGGTGTTCTAGAGCAATGACACAGGGAGTGAGGGGGTGTTCTAGAGCAATGTCACAGGGAGTGAGGGGGTGTTCTAGAACAATGACACAGGGAGTGAGGGGTGTTCTAGAGCAATGACACAGGGAGCGAGGGTGTTCTAGAGCAATGACACAGGGAGTGAGGGTGTTCTAGAACAATGTCACAGGGAGTGGGGTTGTTCTAGAGCAATGATACAGGGAGTGAGGGTGTTCTAGAACAATGTCACAGGGAGTGGGGTTGTTCTAGAGCACATGTGTCAAACACAAGGCCCTCGGGCCAAATCCGTCCCGCCAGGCCTTGCAATGTGGCCCGCACCGCGCTGTCATCACTGCACTCCGCTGCGTTTCCATCACAATGACAGTTTATGACTGTTCAGTAAACCATTCGGCCCGCGATTTAGGCTGGATTTTAGATTTTGGTCCCTTCTCTGATTGAGTTCGACACCCCTATTCTAGAGGGTGACAGAGGGAGTGAGAGGAGCACAGGAAGACACAAGGGACATCTGCTCCTTTTGTCACAGACAGTACAATACACAGAGCTGAAACAGTGGCTCTGAAGGCTGCAGCTTTCAGCCCTGAGGACAGCCCTGAGAAGTGCACTTGATTGTTTCCCAGGCCCAGCCTGGATTTTCAGGAAGAAAAGCCAGTATTCATTCCCTGAGGCCAGGAGCTCCTCTGCATCTGCTGTCTTCCTTCAGGCCTTGTCTCGACTCATATGGGAGCAGACTCTGAAATATGCACATGCAGGAACATGCAAATGTCACAGGCACATGGACACACGGCACATACATATTTCCTCTATGGACAGAAAGGTTGTATTCCATCTTTGGGCAGGGAGAGAAAACATTTACTAAGTGCTTTTTCCTTACTAAGAGGGACTGACTGTGGAATTCTTAAAGGAAGAGCAGTAGAGGTCCTTACTACCTTAGCCCATTCTGGACACAGTCTCTCAGCAGCCTAAAACGATGCTAAGTGCTTTGAGGGGAGAAGTGGCTGCCATCTCTTTCTGGGTCCCCCACTGTGCCTTGTACAGAACAGTGATGCAGTATAAACCGCATGTACAAGCTGGAAGGGTCTTAGGGGCTTGCAATGCCAGGAAAGCTTTACAGAGGAGGGATGGGCCCAGGCAGGAGTCTCCTTCAGCACACGGCTGATCTCCAGTGGCTCCTGGTCCAGGCCCTGAGGCCAGAGGAGGTGTTGGGCAGTCACGCCAGAGGGAAGGACTGCATTTCCAGGAACATGGGTAAGCCCCTGGGGAGCTTCTTACTTAAGGCCAGCCAGGAGAAATCAGTGAGGACTCCGAGGCCCACCTCAGCTCACCACAAGATGGCAACAGCGCTTTGTACTCTCCCTGGCGAGGGGAAGGGGGGACGGAGGGCAGCGAGGGCAGTATTCTGTGGGGACTCATACATCCCAAACCCTGATGGCCTGATATTCCTTCCATGTCTTCCCTTCAGGCTGAGAGTCCATCTGACGTGGGCCTGGGTATGTCTCTGCATGCTGCTTTGAGCCCTGGAACGCTATTCTGACGCGCACCCATTGACTGGTTCTGATCGCTGTCCGTTGGCGCCTCTATAACTCTGGCTGCATAGATAGCAAGATAGCAGTGTGGGTGGCAGGAGCACACAGTTTTACTCACAAGACTTTAAGGGCCCTTGGGAAGACAAGCCAACGATTGAAAACCCTTTAAACCATCGACAACTAGATATAATTTAGTACCATATGCAGTGTGAATTTGCATTTTCCTCTTTGTAGAAGAGACTTAAAGTGGCTTTTCCAGCTGGAAGCAACATTGCTCAACTTGTGCACTGCTCTCCAGCTGCCCCCTAGGCTCCCATTCGCCTCTGCTCTCCAGCGCTCCTTCCCGCTGGGCTATGTCTGTCAGCAGCAGGCACACTGCCTGGCAGCTCTGGGAGGAGGTGGGGAAGCTGGAGTGGGAGAGTGGATGAGCCACAACATCCTACCCAGGATCCCGCTCCATTGGTCCCTTCACTGCCAGGGGACTCTTGTGAGCTGGCCAACCAGGAGTCCATTGAGGAATCCATTTCCTCCATGATAACCATTCTTTGTGCTTATCACTCCAACTTGGCCCTGGAAGGCTGGATGCTGAAGGGGATGGGAAGACAAAACAGAACAAGACACTCTGCCCCAGATACATGTTTATGAAGTGGATGTAAAGAGAGCACGAATGCATGGTGTGAATGAATGCATGGTGTGAATAAATGCATGGTGCAAATTAATGCATGTTGAATAAATGACAGGTGAATAAATGGATGGTGTGAATAAATGAGTAAATGAAGACATTGAAGTCCTGGTGAGGAGAGATGAACTTCACCACAGGCCTTGGAGAGGGCATGTGTCTTTGGGCAGGGAGCGGGAGTCTTTTGCCAGCCCCCAAGAAGTCAACCCTTTAACAATAGGAAAGGGTTGACATGTTCTCTGCTTTGTGCTGCTCTGCCCTATTGGGTGGGGGTCCTGGTGAAAGATCGGCTCCTTTCTATAAAGATGAACATCTCTGTCCATTAGAGGGCTGGTTAGAGTCTCTACGTGCTGCCAAAACGCAGGCTTTGGGGACAACTCTGTGGTCAAGGGCAAACATGAAACATATTCTTATTGATTAAGTAGAAAAACACTGCATATCTATAATATAAAAGCATAATATGCTAATTAGACTAGACAACCAAACCACCTTTCGGATGTCATTCCGGACATCTAAGCCGTGGCAGTGGGGGCCGAGGCAGAGGTGGTTGGGGTGATCAGGCAGGCAGGCAGAGTGGTTAGGGGCAATCAGGCAAGCAGGTGAGAAGTTAGGAGCCAGCGATTCTGAATTGTAAGAGGATATCACAGAGATCAGGCCTAAACCAGCAGTTGGACATCCCCTGAGGGGGTCTCAGATTGCAAGAGGGTACAGGCAGGGCTGAGGGGACTCCCCCCCAATCCCCCACCATGCATGAATTTTCTTCACGGGGCCTCTCTCTCTCTCTCTCTCTCTCTCTCTCTATATATATATATATATATATATATATATATATACACACACACACACACACACACACACACACACACACACACACACGAGGCCTAAGGTTCCTCCGTGTCTTTTTATGGCTTGAGAGTTCATTTATTTTTAGCATCAATAAAATTCCATTGCCCGGATGTGCCAATTTATTGATTCAGTCACTTACTGAAGGACATCTTGGTTGCTCCCAAGTCTTGGCAGCTATGAATAAAGCTGCCTGTGTGTTTGGTGTGGACATAAGTTTTCAACTGCTTTGGGTAGAGCAATGTTCAGGAGCTGCACCTGAAGCAGGAGCGCTGAGGGTTAGCAGGTGGATGCAAGGGACGAGAGGGCCTTCCAGGCTCAGGGAGCAGCATGAGCGAAGGTGCAGGGGGCGAGGCAGCTGGCGGCCTGCTGGAGCCCACACGGGATCCCAATGCGCTCTCTGGCTAGAGGCTGGTGTGTGTGTGTGTGTGTGTGTGTGTGTGTGTGTGTGTGTGCAGCCTATGGATGGTCTTGTTAAGGAACTTGGGCTTTATCTTTAGCTGATGAGGAGCCATTTGAAGGTTTAAGGTGATCCACCATCCAGTTTTAACAGTAAAACTCTTGCATCCCAGGAAAGCCCTCCATCCTGGGCAGACTGAGACGGTTGGTCACCCTAGGTTTAAGCAGGAGAGGGAGCAACATGGAGGAGATGCTGGGACAAGAAAGAATGTGGGGACCTCCCTTAGCTGGTGCGGGAAGGTTATGGAGGTAGTCTCGATGGAACTCCTAGATTGACACTGGCTGATGAATCAGTCTAGTAGAGCGCAGTTGAAATGCTGCATGTGTCACCGCTTGCTCCTGCATTTTACCCAGCAGTCTGTACAGCAGCTCATTCCTAGGCACCTACCAGGTAGCGGGCACTGATGTTCTCTGGACACATGGCTATGATTCCACCTGCCACCCTCCCACCTCTCCAGCTCTCCCCTGCTTTTTCCCTTTCCATAGCCCCCACTAACATCTGCTGCCTCTGAGTATGCTAACGGAAAACCCCACTCCTTAAAAGAAGTTCAACCCTAAAAGAATTTCACAGCCTGTCCTCACTGCTGCCAGAATGTATATTACCAATTTCCAGTGGGGGCTCAGGTGTCCCTTTGCACTTACCTGGCTTCTGAGCACTGAGTGGCAGGGTCACCACAAGCTGGGACTACACCCAGGGCCCCGCCTGCCCTGCTGCCCAGTGAGAAGGGTGGAGGGAAGCAGGCATGAGGTGGTGATGGGACTTGAGCCCCAGGGTCTGGATCCACACTCCCCTGGGTTTCAGCCCAGAGTTAAGAAAATCCAGAGAAACCCTGGATAGCATGCTTCTACGCCCAGATGCAAGAGAAAAGGTCAACTTTCTAATGGGTTCCAAAACCAACACAGGAGAAATGCCTGCTGCCAGCAAATTCCACATATGTTGGCACGTGCAGAAGAGAAATGCATTCGCTCCGTTGGGAAGGGGAAGACAAGATGATGGACGGTTGTGGAGAGAAAGCAGGGTGCTCCTTCCAAATGACAGAGCAGGACTGGTGGGAGCCAAAGGAAGGGGCTCAGACAGCCAGGCGACAGGCACCTGGAGATGTGGGGCTCTGTGGGGTGTGGGACTTGTCAGCCTGACCCCTCCTTCCCTGTGTCTCAGCCACTCACCCACCTTTCTGCACCAGTTAGGAGAGGCATCCAGTGTCCACATTCTTTCTGGCCTGGCCCCTCCTACATGGTGCTTGCTCTCCTGATGGGGCTCCTCCTCCTTCCTCCCCAGCTAAATCACACTGGCCCCTGCTGTGGCCAGCATTTGTCACCTCTCTGCACCCTGTCCCTACAGTTTAGATAGCTCCTGCATTTTTTGAATCACATTATGAAGGGAGAAGGTAGAAAACTTGCATTACTAGTCCCCCATTGTGTCCACATGAGAGCTGGATTGGAGGCGGTGTTCCCATCAGGGAGACACTTGGTTCTGGAGGATATGGAAGGATTGAGCCTCTTTATTCCAGTGCAGAGGGTCCCAGGTGCCAAGGGGCTGTGAGGTCATCCCAAAAAAACTCTTTGTGCAGTTGGGCACGTTATGGCTAATGGCTTCAGAGTTTGGCTCACCTGGACATTTTGTGGCCTTGCTTAGAGTCCTAATTAAATCCTCTTTTTTTTCCTTTCTTAAATGAACAAGAATGGCTTTTTTTCATTTAAAAATGAAAAGTAGGTGACAAGTAAGAATAGTGACTATGACACCACCTTAGTAATTTTGGGCTGATATAACAAGACACCATCGACTGGTGGCTTAAACAACAGATTTATGTCTCACAGTTCTGGATACCCCAGATTGGGGTGCCGGCAGGTCCATGTTGGGGAGGGCCTTCTTCCTGGTTTGCAAATGGCCATCTTCTCCTACTATCCTCACATGGGGGCGAGAGATCATCTTTCGTCTTCTAAGTGCACTAATTCCATTCATAGGGGCACCACCCTATGACCTAATCATCTGCCAAAGGCCTCACCTCCTAACACCATCGCACGGGGGTTGGGCTTTAACATATGAATCTTGGTGGACACAAACATTCAAACTATAGCACCGTCCTTCAAGAGCAGCCGAAGAAATGACTTTTTCCCTGCCTAGGCCTTAGATTCTGTAAACATGGCTTCTTCAAATGCGCCACCCCAATTAACGCTATTTTGTGCCTGTTGTATTCCAGTGTTTGCAGGGTTGAGTCAGCCTCCTCATTGGTTTGGTAACATCTGATGACAGTGAGTCTATCTCTTCTTGTCTCATTAGCAGCATCCCACAGCTGTGAGGAGATGGGGAGCATGTTGGTCAATCCACTCATTGTACAGGCAGGGCGAGGTGACTGGCCAAGGGCTGGAGGGCCCGAAGAACCACAACTGGGCCTTTCCTTCCCGTTGCCTTTGGGGATTGTGGTGAGCCCACACAGGGTGTATATGAGGAAGATGTGCTGTGACAGCACTTGCATTTAAACATGGTCTTCTGTGGGGGTCAAAGTGCTTTATCGACCTGCAAGTTCCAGGTTGTAGACTTCATACTCCTGGGAAGTATGAGGAGTGGAGAAAGGCTTTTCAGTGTATAGTAGGTAAGCCTGAGGTCCCAAAGCACTGAAGTGATTTCCACAAGATCAGTATTAAAGTTAGGTGTCTCCAGCTCCTTAGATTCCCATATCTGTTTCAGGAAAACCATAGGATGTGGGTTCCAGTCATGGAAATATTTCCCAAGATGCAATTGGGCTTGCCATCTGAGACCTCCCTGAATAATGTTCAGTCTTCAGGGGTTTCCTGGAGAGGAGAGGATAGAAAGCCCTCGTATGAGGTATCTTTGCTGCTTAACATACGGCCCCAAAGCTGAGTGGCTTAGATCAGTATTAAAGTTAGGTGTTTATGACCTCCCGGTGTGTGTGTCAGGACTTGGGGAGAGAGAGTCAGTGCCTCTCGTGAGGTTCTAGTCACTGGACACACGTGGCCAGGATCATCTTGGAGGCTCCTCACTAATGAGCCTGGTCCTTGGCTGGGAAACTGGAATGGCTGGGGCCCCAGACATCTCTCACTGTCTCTGACTCCGTGTGGCCCCTCCAGCAAGGTGGCTCAGGCGGCCGAGCTCCAGAAGTATGTGTCCTGAGAGAGAGCACCAGGCCTAGCCTTGGAAGTCACACATCATCACCACCACCACCCTTGTACGTCAATGAGTTAGAAGTGAATTTGTTGAATTATTGCATTCAAAGGGAGAGGAATTAGGCAACAATTTTTTTTTTTAAGTATCCTTTTATTGATTTTTTTTAGAGAGAAAAGAAGGGAGAGGAAAAGAGAAAAAGAGAGAGATTTATGAGAGAGAAACATCAATCGTCTACTTCCTGCATGCCCCACTACTGGGGATTGAGCTGGTCACCCGGGAATGTGCACTGATGGAGAATCAAACCAGTGACTTCTTGGTGAATGGGAGAATGTTCAATTCACTGAGCCACGCCAGCTGATCAGGCATCATCTCTTTATGGGAAGAATTTGCGGACCTGTTTTAAAACTGCTGCAGTCCCCAAGTTTCAGATAATGAAGTAATCTCCCCAAATTATATGGTGAAGGGTGAGCAGGGCCAGGATCCGAAGGCAGACCCAGCAGCTCCTTATCTTTGAATGACCAGTATTTAAATATTGAGGGGGCCAGCGAAAGGAGTCTGGTTTGGACAGCTTTCTTCAGGGTGCTACCTCATATTTAAGCTGTTGTAAATCCTTTGAGGAACAAGATATCGGAGGGTAGCTAACACACAAACAAATGAACAAGCCTATCCACAAACTCACCCTGCAGAAATTACTGCTGGTAACAACTGTAATACTGCCCCTTTATATTTACCGAACACATGGTCCAGACACACGTTGAAGGACTTGTCAAAAATCACATGGCAAGTCAGGTCCAAAACAATATGCAAACCAAAACCTCTGTCTTGAGCCCTAACTGGTTTGGCTCAGGGGATAGAGCGTCGGCCTGTGAACTGAAGGGTCCCAGGTTCAATTCTGGTCAAGGTTGCGGGATGTGTAACACCTCCTACTGGGGATGTGCCCGCAACCAACCTTGACCTTGGTTGCGGGCACATCCCCAGTAGGAGGTGTGCAGAAGGCAGCTGATCGATGTTTCTTTCTCATTGATGTTTCTAATTATCCCTCTCCCTTCCTCTCTGTAAAAAAAATCAGTAAAATATATATATATATATATTTTAAAAAGACCTCCATCTTGATTTCTCTTTGCTCTGCTATGTGGGCAAAACTCCCTGGACAAGCTACTACTTAATGAGAGTACTCTCATTTCATCTTTCCTAGAATAGCAGCCAGGAGACCCATCACTGACTTGGGGCAGCGTGGCTCTGGTTGGTGCTGGGCAAGATTCCGTCCAGTTAGGGGACCCGCAGGAGGCACTGGAGATAGCTCCCAATCACACAGCTTCAGAAGCCAAGGTGAGGTGGGCTGCTGAGATATTGCTTACATCCTCTGATGAGTCATGCCTGAGACCGGTGGCATTCAAACCCAGGCCTCGTGACTGTAAAATCTAGTTTGCCTCCCTCCCCACACCCATACCCCCGCCACCTTGTGTTTCTGAAATGGAAAGCAACTTCATTCTACAAAAGTGGCTTGGATTTTATCACCCATAGGTTTGCTGCTTGCAGGGGCCCTGGGAGTGTTCTTGTTATACTTTGGGCACCTTGCGAAATAAGTCAGTCCCTGTGCAATTACTGAGCACGCTCTGTTTACCTAACATTGTAATTGCTATGGATGCTGTTGAATGTATAATCCTGGTGTATACTAAGTACATGGTGATGGTTCCAAATGTCAAAAACTTTATGAACCAAACCCCATACATAGAACATGCTATTGAACCAAATATTGATCACATGAGTGACCAAAAATGGTTACATTTCACGGAAATAACCTTAACCAGTACTTTCTAGAAAAACAAATAATAATAGCCACGTATTTTATTAAAAACAAACAAACAAACACACAAATATATGTGGCAGTGAACTGAAGCACTGTTGGAAAATCTGAAATGTGTGGCAGCCTCCTAATTAAAAAGATTATTTCCTGCAAACTCAGATGGAATATCCGCCCTCTGCCTCTGTTCTTTTTTCCATAAAACAAACTCTTTGCAAGAAATGTGAAATTTATTATGAGAGGGAACAAGCTAACTTTCCAAACAGCCAGTTGGTCTGAGGAAACAAGGCAACGATGGCCTGGAAAACGGCCCCTCCACACACACAGCCCTTCACTGTGTCCAGGCACCGCCCGCCCGGCACCTCAGCCCCAGCCAGCCCCCAGTAGCCGGGCTCTGACGGCAGGGGGTCCGTCTGGTGAATCAGAGGCCTGCCGATGAAAATCACCTAGTGGGTCTCCTGCTCCCACCACCAGACTAATCCAAACTCCAGCTTTGTCTATTGTACATCCTCCACGATTCTCCCCAGCCAAGGTTTCAATGACTCAGGTTCCACCATGTTCCCTGGAGGGCTGATATTGCAGCCAAACAGAACAAACTCACCATTCGGAAATTCCCCCCCTCCCCCCTTTTATTGAATCTAATTTTTCCTTTCCTTCTTTCCCCACTGTCATGTTCTTGCTGGATCCCTTTGGACCACCCACGGTGCCTGCTCTTCAGACGTGTACAATGGAATTTCCCAACATGATTTGGTCTATGACACACGTTTGAATTGTCTGCAGTCTTGGCTGTGGCACGGGGGTCCCATCCCTTAGATTCAGATACACGGGAGGTCCTGCCCTCTGACCACACTGCCCGTTCTCTCTGACGCACACATGAAAACATTGTCTCTCTGTGCCAGGGACCTTCACCTCACTCTCCACTCCTTGGGCCACCTTTCACACAGTGGGGTAAGAAAGTGGCAAGGATGTGTTTGAGACACGGAAAAAGATTAGGCTGCCTGGCTGAGAATCACTACTGAATATGAAGCTAAAGAAAGTAAAACTCTTACCTCACTTGTCCCCATAGGCACTTTTACTCTTCCTTTGAACATTCTTGCTACTTTAGTTTGAAATTCTACGACAATTTTCTAAGCCCTCCTTCAAACCCTCAAGCCAAAAGCAAGCATGTCTAATCATAGGCAAATAGGAACTCCTGGTTGTTGAATTCAATCGTAATATGGAATATCAGAAATAAGCCTGATAACAATATTTATTGTTTATTGATAAATGTATAAAGATATATGCAGTCTCAATTAATTCCAAGAGTTAATACAGAGCCCATTGTGTGGGTAAGAAAACTGAGGCTTAGAGATGTTAAGTAACTGAGACAATGGTAGACCTGGAATTGGACTTGAGATGAGCTGGAGAACATAACCAGTGCCAACCCTGTCTCCAGCTCTTTAAATGAAATCATCTTGGAATGAGCTGGGAGAAGGTGGAGGAGGTGGAGGTAGAACAGGTGCACGACACTATCCAGCATCGCTGAGTTTCTGTTTCCCCCCATGGCACGCCGAGCAATATACGTCAGACCCACTTCCAGCTCCCAGGGCCAGCTGCTGTGCCCAGCTTTACTCGTCGGTGTCACCATGCTGCCTCGGCCAGGCGCCAGTCACCAGGGATAGAGGGTCGTGGGTAATTGGGACTTTGCTTGTGAGGGAAGGCATCCAGCCCTGGGCCCAGGAGAGACTGTCACTCCACAACGTCCTTTGGTGGTTTAGCTTTACTTTTGAGAGTCCCATCAAGGCTCTATCCGTCACTGAGGCTCATGTGCCCAGCACAGTGAAGCAGAGTATCCGTGTGAATCACCTAGGGGTGCCTGCCCAGGGGAGCCGCAGAAAGGCCCAGATCCCGGGGCGTCACCTACCTGCCCTTTAGAACTCTGTTCTTCGTGCTTCAGTTCCCCATTCCAAACAATGGACATTCACTATCTCACTTTCTCTCCCTTTCTCAGAAGGATATTGACCCCAAATGGTAAAGTCGAACCACCCTGCTGTTCCTGCCACTTCACCCGGGAGCAGGCCGTGTTTCCCTGGGATCCTGCCAGGGGCTATGGCACCTCTTGGTGCTTCCCATCCTCCTTAAGCCTCCCTGAGGCTCGGAACCTCTGCCTGTGCATAGAAGGCTAGTTTCCAGGGTGCTGTCCCATCAGCGTGTTCTGAGGTCACTTGCTTCCCACACACCTCATCTCATAGCAACAGAATTCCTCGCTTTCTATCTTAGCGACTCAGCTCAGATTCCGCATCCGTGGCTTGGTGTCAGCCATAGATTCTGAGGCATTCTCAGCTATTGGGCCGTCAAATCACCTCTTCCCCATTTCCTTTTTATTTGCCCATTAAAACACTGGTTAGACATATCTTGGATCTTTTCATTCTATACTCTATGGCTTTATTTAACCTGCTTTACATTTTCTGCCTCTTTATCACTCTGGGATGAATCCAGGTCTCAAAGTGTCTCTTCGTGTGGTATATAATCTGCTGTTAAATATATCCATTGAGTTTTTAATTTCTATTTTATTTCCAGACTTTTATTTTCAAGAAGTTCTGTTTTATTCTTTTTACAGATCTGCTTAATATTTCCTCAAGTTTTAAAGTCTATCTTCTATTTATTGGGAAGTATTTATATTCTGTTTGATAAGTTCACAAGCAGAAGTCATTGCAAGCTGATTCTGCTGCCTGCCACTTCTGCTGGCTCTTGGTCTTGCTGCCTTATGGCAATTTTTGGCTGTGAGCTTCTTGTACTCCTAAGAAATTATTGGAGATTCTTTGAGGACTAGGGAAAAGGTGAATTTTTTCAGAGAAGATTTCCGTTCGCCTTTTTGGGTGCCTGTTGATAGTCTAATCTGATATAATTTAATCTAAAATTTCTGCCCCCCCCCCTTTTTTTTCTTTTCAGATGACCCAGGTTGAGTGAATTCCAGCTACAATTTTATAAGAAGTCTAGTTTGTAGTTCTCAAGAGAGATATTCCTGCCTCCACTCCAGTGCCAAGAATCCAGATAAGAAACTTGCCTTGTAGGTGCTACCTGCTCCCCAAATCTGAAACAGGGGTTGGATTTATATCTGGTCCTTTCTTACATGGGGGGTACAGTCCTTGGAGAGTCTAATTTTATGAGACATTTTTTATTAGATAGACCTGGCTTTGGTTTCCTGTCCACAAAACCTCAAAGGGTTCCAAAAATATCAATTCTCAAGTTCACGAGATCCAGAAAATTCCTTGAAGTGCTTTTCAATGCTCTTCTCACCTTCTGAGTTCTACCTTCATTTACTTCCTTGGCCAGAGTATTCAGTTCTTTCTTGCTAATTCCTGGAGTATTTGAAGATAATACATATGTTTCCCCTGCATTTTTGGTAGTTTTGAGGAGGGGGCTATTCTGGACACCTAGTCTACCACATTCCCAGGAGCAGAAATCTCAGTTGATGTTGACCTTTTCTAGGAAGTATTCTACACCCTTTTTATCTGACAGAGCTTCTTACTCCTCAGAGATGCGATAGACGCTAACTAAGGTGGTCATTTAGCCTGAGAGATGCTGGGGTCATTTATTCTGTATGGTTCTTCCTGAGCCTTTCTGTCTTATCCAAGATCCAGAGCTGAGCAATTGGCACCAGGATGCCAAGCTTCTCAGTCTCCCTTCTGTCTCACATGCTATAGTTTACATTTCCCTGTTCCTTCAGTTCCTCCCTGGGTGCTTTCCTCCAGGTAAGTGGACATATGACTGTCACTGAGCTAAAGTCACTCCCTCTATTTGGGTCTCAATGCAATGCTTTCATATGAGCTTTAGGAGAGCAAAAGCTCTTTTTTTTTTTTTTTTTTTCTGAACTGAAGGATAGAGTTGGTCTGGATAAGTATATTTAGATACTCACACGATTATCATTTGTAGTTAGTGTGGAGACCTCTGTGTTAAAGTACAAATTGATGTTTCAAATTCTACTAGTAACTGAAGGAAAAAAATTAATCCAACAAATATTAGTCCCTTATGTGACACTATCATGCTATGTGAAAAGTTGCCATTCAGTTAGGAAAATGTAAGAACCTTGCCTAAACTTTCCAAGATAATCATTTATTCATTTAAAAAAATTCATTGTGCATCTACTACATGCCAGACCTTGTGCTAGTCATGGTGTCTAGGGATGAATAAGACAGACATGGTTTTTGCGGTATTTGCTCTTTAGGGCATGCAGTGTGTGTGTACGTGATGAGGGTTGGAACTTGAGGCTGGACCAGGGTTAGAGAGTGAAGGGGGAATGTTGTGTGGATGAGGCATCAGCAAGAACAGCAGTCATTCCCCAAAATACCCACACCCAAGCCCCACTCCCATTGGTATCTTAAATATATATATATATATATATATATATATATATATATATATATCGTATATATATATATATATTTTTAAAAAATTGATATTTTACAGAGAGGAAGAGAGAGAGATAGAGAGTTAGAAACATCGATGAAAGAGAATCATTTATTAGTTGCCTCTTGCACACCCCCTACCGGGGATGTGCCCGCAACCAAGGTACATGCCCTTGACAGGAATTGAACCCGGGACCTTTCAATCCACAGGCGACACTCTATCCACTGAGCCAAACCGGTCTTGGCTAACATAGGTAACTTTTAAAGCTCCCCAGGTGATTCTAATGACTACCCAAAGTTGGAAAGTTCCGATTTAATCAACAATTTAAGACAGAATTTCCAAAAGTAGGGTTTGGGGATGGGTCACGAAGTGTGGAAATCTTGATCCATTCACGCCTCACTGCTGAGCCAGATGTGGAGCTGCCAGAGCCCCAGGCATGTCACACCTCCATAAACAGCAGCATCTGTTTGCTGGCCCATGCCATTCAAATGTTATGCTTCCTATGTGTGCCATGATATGGATGGTCCAGAATTGGAATATCTGTATCATAGGATTTGGTTGGCAGTGATTTAGTGGAGAAGAAAAGAATTTTGGGTCAGGTAGACTTAATTTTATACCCGTCTCAACTACTGACTTACTGTGTAACCTTAAGCAAGTTTTTAAGCTTCTTTTGACCTCAATTTCCACATCACCTACTCTGTAAGGTTCTTCTGAGGATATAAGTAATGCCTGTGAATCAGTTATCCCAGGAGCTGGTTTATATGGACAGGTGCATAATAAGTGGTAGCCATCATCATCATCTAACACAGTGCTCACCATTGCTCGAGAGCTTCCCAAACTTCTACCAGGGCCATATTAAGAATGAAAGACAGAAAGATAAAAGTGGATGAAAGCTTGGAAAATTGTTGACCTCAGATTTGTCAGTTAGAGGTTGTCCATGTATCTCTCTTTAGGGCCCTTGTGGTTTCCAAGATGGGTGAGGCAACAACAAACCAAACCCACTGATAAGCATCTGTGGGGACATTTCTGCCCAAACATTCTGCTTCTGGCTCCTCCTGGAGCCCAGGGCTCCCTGCACATTCCTGTGTCAAACACACTGAGGGATCTCAAAGGTCCTTTTCTTCTCTGGGCTGAGTCTGGGGGGTGTGGTCTATCCTGGAGTCCCCTTGGATCGTCCAGCCAGGCTTCTTGCTGTCAGGAGAGGAGAATGCGAAGCTGAGCAGGAGCCGCAGACAGGGCCTGGTTCTCCTCCCTGGGTCATGAGAGGAGAAAGGAGACACAGCACAGCCTTGCTCCAGGCCTGCTCCAGGAAGCTGTCAGGTCCACTTCTGAGGAATGAGAGCCCTGAGACAGCAGGCTTCTTGGGCAGTCAAGTCTCCTGCCTGGATGCCGCCTGGAGGTTTCCTTAGGATGCTGAGGACCTGAAAAGTAGAGCTAAGCATGAATGCAAGGACACTTGCTCTACACCTGAAAGGACTATTGGGTGCATCCCCAGGGAGTGACCATAGCCTGCTTTGCAGAAGGAATTGTTCACATTACAATAGGATTGATATCAATGGTGAGCTGGCCCTCTGCAGCCCATTTAGGAAGTCATTCATGAGCATGTCCCACCAATCTCTCTTGACATGTCCTTGATCAGTTCAACTGTATCATGAGGAAGATAATAAGGAAGATAATAATGACATCACCAATGCAGATGCTAACACGCATCCCATAAATACCGGTAGCCCAGCTGAGGCTCCAATCCACACTATCGAATGCCTCTCCACCCCCGGGGCTACACTATTTCCCAGGCAAGATTTATATCTTCGAGAAGACAGTCAGCTCATGGGTGGCAGCGACCGTATCTTCCTTGTCCTGTGCTGCCCTGGTACAAACTCCTGTAGGAAACAGAATCAGCCATGAGCATTTCCTGTTCGCCTGCTCATGGCGACCTGCCAGAGAGGACAACCTTCGGTCTCTCCTTCCTTCACAAAACCCAAGGCATCTCACAATAAGGTTGCCAGGTTGGCCAGGTGAGTTTCATCTTGTGGGGCACTGGTTAGGAGGGGGAGCCACACCTGCTCAGAGTGTTCTTCCATTTACATGTCACCACCTGGGTGGTTTCAGGCTGTTGATCTACAGGAACTATGCAATCTCATCCCTCTTCCTCTTCCTCTCTGATGGTCTGAGTCCCAGGGTCCACATATGGTTCATTTTGGTGTTAAAAAATAAATGTCCTGGCCAGAGGATTCAGTTTCCAGGAAGGCTCTCCCGTGGCCTGTGGGAGTCGGAAGTAGCCCCAGGGGCCTGCCTGTGGTCAGGCCGTCTGCTCTCTCTCCTCCTGGAGGCCATTCTCTTTGACTCATGTCTTCTTCCAGTGTGAGTTATTCTTGCCTTGACCAGCCAGACCACATGGGAAGAAGTCTTGGAGAAGCCCATGGCTTCCAGTTAGCTGGAAAGATACCTTGGGCATGTCCTTGGCCAAGCCTCCCTCCAAACCAGGCCTGTACCCTCAGCTGCCCAAATCTGTGGGTCAGATTAGGCTGAGTTTTCAGATTCCATTTATAACCAATTTCACCTTCTGATCAAGAGTAAAATCATGAGAGTTCTCTTGCCACCAAAGGATACAATGAACAGCTTCAAGTAAAAATAATTATTTTACATACATTGACCTTGTCCGGCTAGGCATATACTCATCAGCCAAGAAAATTTTGTATAACTGTCCTTTCTGTTTCTTAATTTGTGGAAACAATAGTCTTTTATTCTTCCCACAGGATGTCTAACGAGTGTTTGTGGAAGGACAGGTGCTCCTCCCTCACCCCATGCCCTGTCTTCCTGGAGAAATACACATATGGAGGCCAGGACAATGGGGCACTGGGTGACGTGACTCTAGGCAGAGAGGAGCCCTAGATCCTTATGACCCAGCTGTGCTGGGAGAAAGAGCAGGCAATCACAGGTCTGCTCACAGGATTCAGGGCCCACTCACCTCCTCTCCTCACCCGGTCCCTGCCCGCAGACCAGTGAGAGGGGCAAGGGTGAACAGAAAGCTTGAGACCCCACATGGGAAGCCCAAGGGAAGGAAGAGACAGGATCCCGGGGAAAGGAAGAAAGGGCCAAAAGCCACGGAGAGAGACAAGAGGGCCACCCACAGCCCTCTGCACTCCTTATAGGACAGAAGAGAAGCCTCAGCCTTGGAATCAGGATTGGTGGGCACATCTGGAGACTCCCATTCAGGCCTGACTGATTGGCACCTCACCCCCATTAACATCAGAGCCTGTGATGACACAGATTTACCATCACATTTTGTTCTCCACCTCACACATGGGATTTCAACATACTTGTGTTTGTGTTCTCCTCCCTGCAAATAACGCAGGGCCCACAGCTTGAGAAAGTCCTGGGCTTCCACAGTGTCACTTTCTCAACCACATGTTGGCCTTGGTTGTCCAGGCTTTTACAGATGGGAAGCGCCTTGAAATCACACATCTAGGTCACCTTGTCCACATTCCTCACCCTTGGGGCCTCCCTTCCATCCCCCTACACGGGCAGTGGCTTTGCCACAAATCACACAGCTTCTGTTCTTTCTGCTTCCCGCTAGCCATGGCCTTCACAGAGACCAACCAAAACCAAAGGCCCCATGCTGTGTCTGTACCTGGTGATCCATATCCCAGTTGGAGCCCCTGATCCACAAATCAACCCCCAGCTCCCAATTCAGGGCCGTTCTACTGATGAAAGTAAAGTGAGTATTTGAGCAACAAAATACATAATACACTATTGTATTATAAGCCAAAGTCTAAAATAAATATCCATGAGTCCATACTTGCAGATGACTGAATAATTAAGTGGTGGAAGAGAGGCTAATCTTTCCACAGAAGAAATCCAAATATGTCCATACTCCCTCCTCCTAACAAGGGGCTTCTTCTCTCCCCCACTGGGAGTCTGAGCTGCACTCAGTGACTCGCTTCCAAAGAATAGAGTGTGGAAAGGTGTTTGCTTTCCATGGAAAAACATGCAAACCCTACCTTGGCCAGGTGGTCAAGGTCAACGTCACCAGTGATAGGTCGCCCTGACAGCATTTCCTTTGGTATGATGCACTGAAAGGGCACTTCATCTTGTGGTTTTCTCCCAAACTCACAGCCCCCCTCTAGTCATGAGCAAACACCAGACAAGCCCAAATTCAGGGGATTTCTACGAGATGCCTGTCCGGTACTCTTCAGCAGTGAGGAAGGAGGTCATGGAAAACAAAGACAGACTGAGGAGCTGTTACAGCCAGGGAGGCTCAGGAGACATGATGACTAAATGCTCTGCGGTGTCTCGGATAGGATCCTGGAACAGAAAAGGGGTATTGGGGGTGTGTGTGTGTGGGGAATCCCAATGAAGCCTGGAGTTTAGTGAATGTGAATGCATCAATGTTTCTTAGTTTTGACAATTGCACAATGGAAATGTAAAATAATAACATCAGTGGAAACTGGAACTAGGTGAGAGGTGTGAGGGAACATGCTTTGCAACTTTTGGGGGGATAAATCTAAAATTATTCCAAAATAAAAAGTTTATTTAAAAGGATGAGGTGGGCTGAACCAGAACATTTACTTCTTTTATGTGTGTGTGTGTGTGTGTGTGTGTGTGCTTGCGCGCGTGCGTGCTTTCTTATACAATTAATATATAAGTAGTGTCTCATTATATGGCTTTAAGCAAACAGGACTTTACAGAACAAAAGTCTCCCTTCCTCCCTATATTCCAGCCTTCCTCCTCGGAGCTAGTAATGTCAGTTATGGCTCAAACCTGGCAACTGCTTACCATGTGCCAGGCTTGGCCAGAAATGCTTTATCTCTTCTAAGTGATTGAACTTAATCTTCAGAACAATCCATTGAGGTCGGCAATGCAAATTCCATTTTACAGATGAAGAAACTGAGGCACATGGAGATTAAGGACATTGGCCAGGGTAGGTCATAAGTGGTAGAGCTGGGGTTGGAGCCCAGGTAATTGAATGCCAGCATGCAAGCTTTAACCACTTAGAAAGGGGATACCACTTCCACTGTTTTGTGTTACGAGAGCACACGACCCCCGTAAACACACACACACACACACACACACACACACACACACGCCTTTTTATTGGGACTAATATCTTTGTCATTGGCAACTTACTTTTCATTCTTAAACAACACATGCCAGTGTCCGGGCATTCCACCCTCTTCCTTCATTGCTCTATGCCAGTGGTTTTCAACCAGAGGCACTTTTGTTCCCAGGGAACATTGGGGAAATCGGGAGACATTTCTGGTTGCCTCTACTGGCAGGTAGAGAGGCCAGGGATGTGACTAAACACCCTACAATGCATAGGATAGCCCCCAGATTATTATTATTTTGGTCCCGAGGCTAAAAAATCCTGTTACATAGTATTCTGTGGAAAAACCAGAAGGTTCCTCAGTTCCTTTCACCTCTAACACGTCACTCAGGCCTGTTCTCTCAGATCCAGCCCTTCCCATCTCTCTCTGCTCAGTCCTGTCCCATCGCTCCATGCCGGGGACTCACCCCTCAACTCCCCTCACAGGACACAGTCACGTCTCAACACCACGATGGGAGGGCTACACAGACATAGTCACGGTGTCCGTTTCTGTATCATCGACACACCCGGCACGCTGCACACAATGGGTGAGTAAAAAAGCCGCAAGACTCCCACTCCTAAAGCGACCCATTGACGGTGGCGATACTTTTTCCGGGGCCCCCAGCCACGCAGCACAGTGGAACGACCAGGATAAGTCAGTATGAGGCCAGGGCCCCTTCCCAGACACTAGTTGAATCACAGTCTCGGGTTGGGCCCGCACATCCATATTTTTATTTTTATTTTTAAAATTCCCTCAGTGATTCTAACACAGCCAGGGCTGGGGAGTTCCCCCTGCAGAGTGATCACAAACATCTGAACTGAATTCCTGCAGTTCTTCAGATAATGCCTGGTGATAAATTCGTGCCAGAGGAGCGGGTCACGTCCAGTTTCTGTTCTCTAATCCAGGGCTTCTCAAATGGGGATGTGCACATCCATCACCTGGGATCGTGTTAAAATGCAGATCTGGACTCAGGAGGTCGGACAGGGGCCTGACACCCCGCGTTTCCAGCGAGCTCTCCAGGATGCCGGCTGCTGCTGGCCCTGGGACCACACTCTGAGGAGCAAGGCTGGCCATGCAGTCCCAGAGGCTCAGGGCCTTCTGGCTGCTCCCCATCCCCAGGCTCTGAACTGTTTGCTTGCCCCCTGGCCAAGCACCCAGCCACCCTCTCGGAAAACTCCTCTCCAGCCAAACTGAACTGAAACAAAGGCTCCGGGAGAAGCGGCACATGTTTACTGGGACTTAGAGAATCAAACCAGGGAAGAAAGCGAAGAACATGACAGCCCGTGAAGCTTAAACAACAAAACAACCAACCCAAAGCAGCCTGATCAGGAGCTCGGGCCCCTTCCCGTGTTAGCAGTCGCGATTTGAGGTCCATTAGAGTGTCAGCTAAGATCCATCAAGAGCGCAATTTCCTCCCGCAGACCGGGGACCTCGTGCTCCTCCGGCCGCACTCTGTTCTCCATCAGCGGGATTTACGCATATGGAACCGAGTGTGGAATTGGGCCGCATTACATTGAACTTCCTTTATCTGACATATTTAATACCTACTTTTCAAATAAATGAAATCCCTGTTTAGCGCCAGCTGGGAAAGGTGCCGTTGGCTGAGATTTTTCATGGCGGGTCTGTCAGCCCCCAGCCTCGGGAAGAGTGTGCAGTGACTGAGTCTCCTGAAAATGGGGGGCAAGGTTATGGAGGAATAGAACAGCCTTTATGACAAATGGGTCGATGCAATTTTTATAAAAGTCTCCCTAAAAGGAGAGCTGCTTTGTGTCAGAATTACGATCAGGCTTAGAAATGCATGTGTCTCAGACTTGGGGTGGAAAGGCGCCGGGTCTATGTTCCTACCATCATCAGGTGCAGTTCCAGAGAGCCTCATGGATCTTGAGTTGGGAAAGCATGATAGCAGAGTTACAAGGGGGCCCAGCTGCGATGGATCCTCATGAATGTTTTGAGCTGATCGCTGATGATAGAGCAGAGACCGGGGCTCCTAAGTGGGTGGCTGAGATGAGAGGTCAATACCCACACACACTCTACGCTTGTCCACCAGCTACCTGGCCCGCAGGTGTTGCGGTGGCTGTATCCCAGGGTGTCTGGGCTGGGTCTGTGCTGAGGGTCCAGAAACTGGAGCTTCTGGAGAGAAGAAGAGGGCACCCCCACACCTTTCCCTGCACCTCAAAGACCCATGGGCAAGAGCTCACTTGCATAGAGTCTCTTGGTCTGGGGCGGATAGGGAATGGCATGTGTGCAGGCGAAGGGATACGTAGGAGGAGAGAAAAATAAAGATAATGGAGGGGATACTGTGTGTTTCCTAGTCGTGATGGAGAGATGGAGAAAAGCTGAGGAGCTCTTTTGAAGACCTGCTTTGTGAGCTCCCACGGTGAACGGATGGCAGCCATTCTTGGCTTTCATTTCCAAAACCAGAGTCTCCAGCCAGAGTCACCATGCTCCAGTGGCAGAGGCTGCAATATGATGAAGCCTCACGGCAAACCCGTTCTGGAATTGGCTGGGTGAAGGCCAGGCCAGGGTGGGGTGCTGTCAGCGTGTGCAGGAGGAACTGTGTGTGTGTGTGTGAAGAATTTGGCTCTCTGCTTTAAAAAAATATATATTTTATTGATTTTTTTTACAGAGAGGAAGAGAGAGGGACAGAGAGTTAGAAACATCGATGAGAGAGAATCATCGATCAGCTGCCTCCTGCAAACCCCCCACTGGGGATGTGCCTGCAACCAAGGCACATGCCCTTGACCGGAATCGAATCTGGGACCTTTCAGTCCACAGGCTGACGCTCTATCCACTGAGCAAAACCGGTTTCGGCAGCTCTCTGCTTTATAGTATTCCCTTTGGACCACGCCCCTTAGCTTAGCACACCCCAGAGCCCCTAAGAGCAAAATACCTTAGAAAAGTAAAAATGAGAACCTGGAGAGAACCTGGTGATGTTCTCATTGCTGCGAATATCCTCCGGCCCTCAGTTCGAGGCCAGGGCTCAGCTCACCTGTCCTCCAGGCCAGCTCTTTCCTGCCCTCGAGGTTCCGCCAGGCCCCGCCACCTGGGCATCAGCATTGGGCTGGGGCTGGCCCTTTCCCGGCTCCTCCTGCTGCTGGAGGGGCAGGAGCCATGTGAGAGGCTCCCGCTGGAAGACAGATGGGTGGAGTGCTCCTCCCGGCCCCAGCCCTGCCCCCATCTCAGCCCCGACACAATAACAAACAGGCCTGTAAAAGGCACTTACATTTATGAACTGTTTATAAATTTACTGACATTGATTTATGACCCTTGGCTGGACTTGACATTAGACTCTTTAGGGGTATTTCATTCTCTCTTCTTTTTTTTTCTTTTTTTTTTGGACTTTTTTTAAGTGTTAATGTTACGGTTCACATTCTTAATATAGCCACACGCCAGGAACTACGCGGAAGACAGCTGGGAGCCCAACCAATGACCCGTGGGCAGGAACCAGGACGTGATTTATGCCGGGGCCCGGGCTGGGGGAGAGAGTTGCTTGGTTGGTTGAGGGACAGCTCCAGCCCCTAAGAGGCCGCTGGCTCAGAGGGGCAGTGGGGAGAGGCAGGAAGAGAGCACCTTGGACCTGGGACTGTGCGGACCTCCCTGCTCCTAAATGTGAGACACCAGGCAAATGGCCTGATTGCCCTGAGGTCCCATCGATGTCACAGGACAACGATTCTGACCTCAGAGGGCTGTAAAATACCTGGCCGTGCTTCTCCTATGTAGGTGGTCAGTACATGGGGATGGACATGAAGCGGATCTGTGCTGGGCACACTGGGCCCTGGAGGTTTTCCCCACAAAGTTTAGCCAACAGTGACTTGTCTTGTTACTTATCAAGCAGCCTCGGGTAATAAGGGTTTGGAGCCGAAAGGAGTCCTTAGCTTCTTTGACGGAGCTGAGCACTGAGTAGGGGTCCGTTCAGATGCCCCTTCCCAGTCCTGCAGACCCGGAACCACCTACTGTGGCCAAAGCGTTTGTTTGTTTTTCTTGCTTGTTCATTTATTGCTGTCAGGTTTATATCCCACTTGAAATCTACATGGTTTTATTAACCAGGGTCAACCCAATAAAATTAATTTTAAAAAGTGCTAAAAACTCTGGGTGTTGGGAGAAAAGTGAGAATGAAGAGGTTCCCTCCATCCCAATTGCTCTGCACATTACCCCACACCCCCTGAGAAACAAATACTACTGTCACCGTGTCTCGAACTCTTTCCATTACCCATCTTTTTATTTACGTCTCCTTACGCCTGCTATGAAAAGAAGTTAGCAGCATTTATTGAGCAGGGACAGGCTGCCGAGAACTGGGAGGACTTCTCTCATTTTAAATCTCACACAGCACTCTCCAGTGGGTATCGTCCTTCCAATTTCACAGATAAAGAAAGGGAGGCTCCGAGAGATTTGAATAACCTGCCCCAGATCACACGGCTTGTACGTGGCTGGGATAAGGCAGAAACCCCGCCTGGCACCCAAACAATTCGTTATCCCGGAATCCTTTCTCTCTCACACATAGTAAAAGCAGAACACACCTCTGGAGTACCGACTGAGGGTCTCAGACAGCTCCTGGTGAAAGCCGGCCCTGACCCTGACCATGGCAGGTCCTTCAAGGCAGAAAATGTCCCTTGTTCGCTTGTGTCTGCTCAGCTGTTGGAATCCAGATAGACCCTAGCGTTCACCACCCAGCCTTTCTGGGCCTAAAAGAAGAGCAGGAAACACAAAGACAAATGCAAAAACCACCTGCGCTCTTTCCCTGAGGCCTGAGCCCACCCGCAGGGACCCTCTTGGACACCAGGTGGCGCCTGAGGAAGGCCAAATGGGGAGTTGCAGGCCGGGCTGATTTCTGAGGGGAAGCGGTGCCTACACATGGTCAACTCCAGTGGGTCAGACTGACCACCAGCGAAAGAGAGGTTTCCCGCCTCTTGCCGGGGGCATTTTGGAGAGAGACTCCTCCGATCTCAGGGCTAAGCTGTCCTGGCTGTGCTCCGGCTGCGATGGCAGAGCGGCCTGGCAGAAGGTGTGGTGCTGGGTTGGAAGGGCCTGATAGGCAGGTGGAGGGACAGACCAGGGAAGGTGTGTGGTGGTGGTGGTGGTGGTGGTGGGGGGCTGCTTCTGTTTATGGAAGAAGGGCACTCTCAGTTCTGGGTGGCCCTAGATGGTGCCCCGGGTGGGCACCAGCCGATGTATGTGGTCACATTGAGGAATCCCTAGACCCCCAGGGTCTGATGGCAGCGAGGGAGCAGGGAGGGCTCTCTGACTTTGGGGCTGTGTCCTCTACCCACGGCCCGCTCCCCCTCCGGTGGTCCATTGAGCCTTGTCTTGCTCTCAGTGTGTACAGTGCTTCGGTGAAAACACAATACCTGGGACCCAGGGACATGGACAAGCCCAAACTTCATGGATACAGGGCGTGTCACTATCACGCCTTGCTGTCCCCCCACTTCTCATTACGGGCACTATCTCAGCCCTCCCCGGAATGCCCATCCCGGTTTTTCTCATAAATCACTGAAAATAATCCAGAAAGCCCAATATTCCTCATGGCATTTCCCAAACAGCTTCTCTCGGCCAGAAGTGGGAATGGGACATTTTGGTGGGCTCCATGTCCTGGGTTTGGTTTAGATGATGAGGTCACCTGTCCCTCGGGCTGGGGGTTGCTAGCAGTGGGGATGGCTCTCTCCTGCGCCTGGGGTTGCGGGCGAGGAAGGCCCTGCCTCCCAGGCGTGGCGTCTGGGCCCTGCAGTCCTCCATCTGTCCGCTCTGGGCTCCAGAGCCTGAGCCTGAGCTTCTGGTCTCGCAGACAGAGGTGGAGTTCATTTAACTGCACGACCAAGGGAAGGAAGGGGAGAGGGGAAAAAACCATGAAAATGTTCATTTAAACTTAATTGCTGCCCATACGCTTCCTAATTGAAGTAGCTCAGTTGGTTTTCGCTTATGTACCTGTGTGTGTTTAAAATGGGATATTATACAATATAAACTAAGCCACATCACAGCCTAACGATCTGGAAAATCTCAGTTTAATAAACAAAGCTGGCTTTGAGTTACTCAGGAGAGCATACATTCGCTTGTGCACGCACACACACACACACACACACACACACACGTGCGCGTGCACGCATGCACACATACACACACAGCACCGGATCTCAGACCTCCTCTTCATGCCTTTCCCCCCGTAGTTCAAATTAAACACAGTCTCGGTCCCTGGCTCTCTCTCTCTCTTCCTCTCTCTTTCTCTTATTAAAATTTATTTTTAACACACCTTAAAAAAAATAAACACACCCCTCGGTGCCACTCCTATGCCAGGTGCAGCCGGGGGCACATTTTTACAGCTGAATTACACGACCTGAAAAATACGGGCGCATAATGAGGACATTGAGAGGCACCCATCTCGAGCGCCGGCCACCGGCGGGTGCAATAACATTCCTGGAGAGAGCAGTAGCCGGGCAGCTCCCGAGTCAGGCCTGCAGCCCTTACTCAGCATGAGGGATTATATATATCTTGGAACCCTTTCTCGAACCTAAACATTATTGCTAAGAAAGGGATAACAGTGTGCGTGGCCCTCACTCTGCAGCAGGGTGCGCACAGGGGTGCACACAGGGGCGTGTATGTGTGTGTGAGTTTCCACACAGGCTGGTGGGGAGCCTCCAGGCCAGCGCTGTCTGGGGAGGGATGTCAGCTCTGGGGCAGCACTGGCCCTGGGCCGTGGGGCGAAGCTTGGCACTCTGCAAGCCCCGGCGTCATCACCTGAGGGCCCCCGAGAAGGTGTCATGGTGTTTTTGTTTGTTAAAGTCTCAGGAGCCCCTTCAGTGGAATAGCTGATGGCATCATCCTGGGACCCTCAGGGTCCGGAGCTCAGAGCTGGGCCTCTTCAACTTCAGCGTCTGCGACCACGGCGTGAGCCAGGAGGGACGGCCGCGCTGCCAAGCAGGAGGGATTACAGCAACAAAGATGGCTTTTAGGCGGCGGCCCATCCTACAGCACTTTCTTTTTTTGAGGTAAAACTCACATAGCATAAAATTAACCATTAACCATTTTAAAGGGAACAGTCCAGTGGCATTCAGTACATTCACAATGTTGTGTAACCGCCACCTCTGTCTAGTTCCAAGACATTTCATCACCCCGAAAAGGAAACCTCCTGCCCATTAAGCAGTCACTCCTCACCCTCCTAACCTCTGGCAACTGCCAGTCTGCCATCTGTCTCTTCGGATTTACCTGTTCTGGGTGTTTTAGACATTGGGTAACTTTTAATGTAAGACACAGACTTAAAGAGACTTTTTCTGGTGTATGATATGCATAAAGTACACAGATCCCAACCATACAGCTTTTGACAAATTTTCATAAACAGACCACACCCAAGGAACCACCAGCCAAATCAAGAAATAGAACATGGCCAGTCCCCAAAAGCCCCCTCATACCACAGCCCAGCCTTACTCTGCAGAGAAAACCACCTTGCTGACTCTTATGGATTACTTTTACCTGATTTCATATTGTTGAGTGTGGTTTTCATTTGTCCGTCTTCGTTGCTGTATAGTATTCCATTGAGTGCCTTGTTGGTGAACATTTGGGTAGTTTCCAGATTCCAAGCTATATATTTTAATTGATATTCAAGCCCATCAAAGCTCTTGAGCATATTCCCCCCCCCCCCCCCCGCCCCAGATAATAACATATAAAAGCATTAAAACAGAAGGTATGAGGACATGTTGGGGCAGTGGGATGCACTGAAGGGTTCCAGAAGTTTTCAATAGTTCAGGCATACTATAATACGATATGAGGCACAGTGCGGGAGGGTAAAATAGAAGCAAAGCACCCCTGAAAGGCCTCTCTCTGAATAAACTGGAGAGCCCCAGCTGGCTTGGCTCAGTGGATAGAATATCAGCTTGTGGACTGAAGGGTCCCGGGTACGATTCCGGTCAAGGGCACATGCCTGGGTTGTGGGCTCGATCCCCAGTCAGAGGGTGGGAGTGGGGGAGCGTGCAGGAGGTAGCCAGTCAATGATTTCTCTCGTCATTGACGTTTCTTTCTCTTCCTCTCTTTTCCTCTCTGAAATCAATAAAAATAAGTTTAAAAATAAATAAATAAACTGGAGGTCTTCATGGGTAAAGGGTCATAGAGTCAGGAAAAAACGAACAAACAGATTAGCTTCCAGAGTTCATAAACACCTGTCCTCTACTCCCATTTTGGATCCCAAATGGACAGCTGCTTCCTCTGTCCACAAGGGCACAACTCAAGGCCCACCTAACCGTCCCTTCCTCTGTAACTGTGTTATGCAGAAGTACTGAGAGCTGGGTACACAGCAGGCAGAAGGTCTGACTGGACCATGGTGGTCTGGGGGCTGCTCTGGCAATCTGTTATGTATCTGGGCTTGCGCGGGGTTCACCGTCCTGGCACCCAGCAAGCTCCAGCTTCCCTCCAACCTGCCCACTGCCGTGAGTCTGCTGTCCAACTGCCCTGAGGCCAGACCCAGGAGAGAGGCACAGAAGGAGACCTCCAATACCCCCATATACCACTTGGCTGTGGCGCATTCCCACAGTGCTCCTCTGTAGAAGTCAGTGGCAGATCAAACTATATTTTCCTTTGTACATGTACCTTTTTTTATTCCACTGTCGGTCCTGCTACTCGCACCGCAGATTGTTCTGCTCTATTTCTGGAATGAAGACTTGGGGCAACCTCTTTGAAAGGCACCCAGCCTTTTTACGTCCTGTGTTTGCGCAGTTACAATTAGGGGTCACTCCGGTCCTTTCATTTCCAGCTTCTGTGCTGAGCACGGCCCATGAGGGGAAGCGGACAAAGTGCTCATGCACTGTTAAGCTTTGTCCTGGTTTTGCCTTTGTGGAGAGCACGATGCCTTGGAATGCGGATTTCTTCATTTCCTTCCCCATCCCGTACCACCTATGGTCCCCATGGGCCTGACATCCCTGGGGGAATAAATGAGTTAGGGATGGAGCTCTCTGCAAAGAAACAGAGACTGAGGAGACAGGCCCACTTATCCCTCCTGAGAGCCCAGAGAGGGGCCCGATTTCTGTGTGACCTTGGCTCTTCTCGCTGTTTTGTCTACTCTGCTTATCCTTCAAGGTTCCACTCAAAGTCTCCATTTCCTGAGAAACCTGTTCCAACTGTGTTCCCTGCCACCCCCCCCCCCCCCCCATCACCTCTGCCTCCTGCAGCCCAGCCACCCGCGTTCGCTGCCCTGACCTTTCGTGTTGCATTGTGGTTTGTCTCTCCTCTCTCATTCCTGCCCCCTACCCAACTCATAAGCCCCATTAGGGAGGAGGGGGTGCACGGGCCAGGTCTTCTGCCGGCATCTCAGCTCCCGGCTGGACACTCGGGGGGCCTCTGTGTCTCCCCATAACTTCTTGGTTGCTGACATCAACTGTGTGAAGCCATTGTCTGCGTGGCTTTTCCCTGTTGGTGTATTCTCTACCAGGGCTTTTTCAGTCAGAATTCTGGGGAATCGGAGGTCAGAGATGACAAGTAGGCTTGAGGCAAGCATCTGTTCCCCGGATGGATGGTGGGTGGCTGGAATGCTCTGCTGAGTGTAGCCGGCAGGGCTGGTCTCGGTGAAGGGTGCTTAGATCCATTAGCAATGTCCGCTGCGGGCTCGGAGCAGGCAGGAGCAGCAAGTGTGCACACATTTGCCATGCTTGATCTCATCCAACCGCTTCGTCTTAGTGGAAGAGACCGAGGTGCCGAGAGGGGAAGTGACTTTATCCAAGGAAAATCAATTTCCTAAAAGGACTCCCTCCGCGCTCGGGGCGATGAGCTAACACGTTGGCACCAGGCTCATGCGGCCGCCTTGAGCGGTCTCCGGGAGGCCATCTTCCGCTTCCCTTTGCGGCGGTGGGTTTTGACAGGGGAAGACACACTGTAGTAGTAGGAAAAGGCATGACTCAGATCTTCTGAAGCCGCTAAAGAGCATATTAAGCCATCGACAGCTTTTTCTGATTTTTGGTTTTCTTGCAGTAATTGAACTGATTTTTTTTTTCTTTTCTCTTTTTAATGTAAACAGACTTTCCCTCTGTAGCCAGCCAAGTCCCCCTGGCGAATCTGGTAGAGCACGGTGGCTTTTATGACTTCACTACTGCAAAAAAAAAGCAACCGATGTCATAAGAATTTGTGCTGCCTTCTCTGAGATCAGTCCCCAAGGTTTCAGCTGGGACTTGGCTCTTAATTCCTCGAAGCTGGCCCTGCCCTGCCACATGGAGTCTGCTTAGCATGGGCTCCATTCTGAGTGGTTTCCTGTCAGTTGTTCAAACATCTCCAGCCCCAGGAGACAGTGAACTTCTCAAGGGCAGGGACCATGACTTACTTATGACTATGCCTCTCCCACAGCCCAGCCGACACCTTGAACTTGGCCTTTCATTCATAGTCTATTCATTCACGTTTGCCCACATGCAAACCTTTCATGGAGGGCCGCTCTGTGCTGCAGGACTCATTATGGGGAGAATGGCTCGGGCAAGGTGGGTCCTGCTGACCCCGGGGACCATTAGAATTCTCACGGAGCAAGGACTTGGCCGGATGTGGCTTTTCATCGCACAGCTCAATGCCTTTTAGGGTGGTGGACGCATGGCATCACGTTCCAGAGGGATCTGAGTAAAGGGCAGATTTGGAAAAGCGGGGGAGGAGGCAGTAGCTGTTCTTTGAGGAGGAAGAAAGTTCCTCCAGCTTCAGAATCCTGGCCACCATTTCCCATCTTCAATTCGTTTTCTTTCTTTGTGCATATTTTTTTATGTGAAAAGTTTCACCAACACCAAAGGGAAGAGTATAATGAACTCCTTGACCTCATCACGCATCTGTAACCTTTAATTCACGACCAGTCTTTTATCTTTGTTTCACTCTCTGTCCCAAGTTTGGATTATTTTGAAGTCACGCCCAGATGTCATACTATTTTATTCAGATGTTTCAGTATGCATTGCCAAGAGGAAAAGGGATTTGAAAAAAATACTCAATGTCACTATACATTTAAAAATTAATATTTCCTTAATAACATGAAATATACAACTCTGTAATTGTCTCATGAATGTTTCTTTTTTCTTTTAAAATATATTTTTTATTGATTTTAGAGAAGAAAGGAGAGGGAGAGAGGGATAGAAATATCAATGATGAGAGAGAATCATTGACCGGCTGCCTCCTACACACCCCACACTGTGAATTGAACATGTACCCTGATCCGGAATCAAACCATGACCTCCTAGTTCATAAGTTAATGCTCAACCACTGAGCCACACTACCGGGCACTTTTTTATTTTTAAATAGTTAAATATTTACTTGTTTGATTCAGTATACAAATAAAGTCCATGAATGATGAAGGGTCAACGCGCTTCTTTAGTCTCTTTTAAATATATATATTATTGATTTTTTTTTTACAGAGAGGAAGGGAGAAGGATAGAGAATTAGAAACATCGATGAGAGAAAAACATCAATCAGCTGCCTCCTGCACACCTCCCCACTGGGGATGTACCCTCAACCAAGATATATGCCCTTGACCGGAATCAAACCTGGGACTCTTGAGTCTGCAGGCGGACACTCTATCCACTGAGCCAAACCCGTTAGGGCTTCTTTAGACTCTTGTAACTCCAGGTGGCATGCTTACATGGGGGCAGTCTCGCTCCCAAGGGGCCCTTGGCAGTGTCTGGGACATTTTTGTTTATCATGACTGGGTTGGGGGTGTTACTGGCATGTAGGGGTGGAGGCCAGGGGTGCTGCTAACATCCTCCGTTGCCCAGGACAGCAACTGTGACAAAGCATTATCTGCTCCAATATCAAGGGTGAAATTGGGAAACCCTGACCTAGAGGTTCCACTTTGCTGTCTTTTTCTTTGTTGAGGAAACCAGAGCCTGAGGAAGCTCTGAGCGTCCCCCGTGCCGGCCTGGGCTCCTCACTCATCGACGCTTCATTTCAACCCGTTCTGAATTTCCTGTAACTTGGTGTTTCAGTCTCCCCACTTTTTCTCAAGGCGGATCCTGTGCGCCACATGGGCATTTTCCTGAGAGGGTGTCCCCCTGTCGTTAGCTGGGTCTCGTGTTGGCGGCCGACCTGCCCACAGCCAGGGCCTGCCTGGGGGGATCGCTGCGTGAGGCCTGCTGTCCCAGGAGAGGCGTTTCCAAGGGCACGGACTGTCCTGGGGCCCCAGCTGCCTCCCTGGGCATCCTTCTCTCCAGAGGGCTAGTCATCCTTCAGCTTAAGCAAAACATCTCTCTGTGGTTTTTGAATTTGACACTAAGAAACTTGACATTTACACAGATGCAAGCTCTCAAAGCAGGTTCCAGGAACTAAAGTTATTCTTAATCAAATTAGCCCTGGAAGCCACACGGAAGCTCTGGTTTCTGCAGTTGGCATGCTGTCCACCACATTCCCCAAATCATCACGAGCTGAGGTATTGCACACGCCCACACTGCACCCCCCACCACTTGTCCAAAGGCCAGATTCCTGCCCCCCCCACCCCCCTTCCCAAGGGCTGAGGGCAAAGCAGAGACAAAGGTGAGGAACAAGGCCCCTGCCTGGTGGGGGAACAGCTCAGGGCCCTGCAATTTAATTTTTAAGGCAATGCCCTTGCATGCAGTTAGATCCACCATCAGCAGCGAGAGCTGAAGATTGATAGCAGAAGAACCAACAGGAGAATTTAAAACTCCAATGGCCTGGGCCCACTTAGGGTGGAGATAAAGAGCTTTATTCAAGTAGCCCCAGGGGTGTAATCAGCCCCACCACCCTCAGCCTTGGGAGCTCCATCTCAGGCAAAAGAGTAAGAAAGGAAGCAAGATGGAGCCTAAATGGGCACAGGCTGGCTATTCATCACCACCACTGTGGGCGCTGGGAGCAGAGGGAAAGGACAGCCCGGCCCTTGAGAGGTTCATGGGCACACAGGCAGGGTTTTAGTGGGGTGAGAAGAATTCTGTGGACAAGGGAGCCCCATGTAGGTGGGCCTAACGCTGTCTGGGAAAGCTACTAGGAGAGCCTAGAAGAGGAGTAGCCAAGCAGAAGGGGAATCAGAGGACCTGGATGCTCTGATCTGTGAGGACCGTGTCCCGGAGTATAGTGCCCTGGGAGGGGAGGGATGCCTCAGAGTGCAGTGCCCAGGGAGGGAGAGGCGATGGGAGGGAGATCGGCTAGGATGATCTGCAGCAAACCAGAGGCTCAAATCAAGTCCTCAATGCTCTAGCCCAGTGGTCAGCAAATTCATTAGTCAACAGAGCCGAATGCCAACAGGACAGCGATTTAAATTTCTTTTGAGAGCCAAATTTTTTAAACTTAAACTTCTTCTAACACCACTTCTTCAAAAACAGACTCGCCCAGGTCGTGGTATTTTGTGAAAGAGCCACACTCAATGGGCCAAAGAGCCTCATGTGGCTCGAGAGCTACAGTTTGCCGACCAGGGCAGAGAATTCTGAAGGTTTTAAGCAGGAGGGAGACACAGTGTGATTTACTTTTTGGAAAGGTTTTTTGTTGTTGTTGTTGTTGAAAGCATCAGGGAGAGGAGAGGAGGGGAGGGGACAGAAGCTAAAACAAAGGTTTATTTAGTGGTTGGCAGTAACTCAGGCGAGCGAGGGGGAGTGTGCAGGAAGGTGGTGGAGACGAAGAGGAGGGAAAGGGGTGATTAAAGGATTACCTCATTTAATCCTTCCCACACCCCCAGAGGTCAAAAATCATCTCTTTGTGAGGAGGCTGTCTCCTGGACCTGCCAAGGTCTTAGGTAGTAAGCGATGCCTTCTGGATCCCAACACAACTCTGACTCCTGGCTCTAAGCTACCAGAGTCATCCTTCATTTTATGTTTTCAAGTTAAAGTGTGCTCAACACAATATGCATTAGTTTTTGTTTTGTTTTTAGGTTGGAAAGCACAATGCATTTCAGAAAGATTCCCTTAAAATATCAGAGTGCATTGAAGGGGAGAGCCTGGTAACTGGTGAAGCGGGTGTTATGCTGGGTGGGGACTGGTGTACCCCAGCCCCTGGGGACTGGGCTCTCAGAGAGGCCCATCATTCCCCGGGGCGAGGGGCGGCGCCAGGGCAGTGATCTGGTCCCTAGAAAAGTCCTGTCTGACCTAGAGACTCGTGGGAAGGTGAATGGCCTTTGGGAGAGTAGGATGGTGGGCAGCGCAGACCCAGAGCTGCTGCCGTGAGCAAGGGAATTGCCCGGCGAAACTTGCCAACATTAGAGCCACCTACTACGCGGCTCTTACTGAAAACTGTGGTCTCTGTGCTGGAAGAAGAAAGGTATATTTCAGTCTCTCTCTCCTCTCTCTCTCTCTCTCTCTCACACACACACACACACACACACACACACACACACTCGTTTAAAATGTAAAGAGCAAGGGGAAAATGTCTATTTGCACCATCTGGCTTGTTCTTTAAATAGCTCGTTCCAAGAAAGAAGTATGTTCTCCTTGCCTTAATTTATGTTTCTACCTTTTTCTTCCAATAGCCCTGCAGAAGGAACAAGGGGGAGGGGGGGAGGGGCAGGTCTGATGCCTTGCAAGGATTCCGCAATGGCTTTGGTATGCTGCTGCCTACACAGCAGTATTTAACCCAATTACAGGATAATAAGGGCTCAGACAAATTATCTGCAAATAGATATGTCTATATGTAAACCCTCGCATTTGGAACATGCGTCTGGAGCCAAAGAAAAGTTAAGCGCTTAGCCAGAGAGAGACTGAGCTCACAATCTTTTATTTCCCAGCCCTGCGTGGGGAGATTCCTGAGTCAGATAAATACGAAATCCCAGGTACAGACTAGATGGTCCAGCCTTAAAGCTGAGCAAGTGAGCAGTGTGGCTCTGAGACTATCAGCCTCTGGGGTCTGTGCCTGCCCAGTGACCCGGGGACACGGAGGGGCTCTGCGTGTCCTCATATACGGTGCCCGGCACTCTCCTCTGGGTCTTCCCACACCAGTCAGGACAGACATCCCCAGAGAAGAGCTCCCAGCTGGCCCTTCCAGCCCACTAAGCAAAGGCCATGGCCGGGGCTGGGAGGGCAATGGGGCAAAAGGGTAAATTGCAGGGAACCAAAGCTTGCATTTATTAGCCTAACCCTTCACCAATGCTTATGCACTAAAAATTCCACTTTCCAGCAGAGCAGGAAACTGAGGTCCAGGGAGAGGGACTTGCTGTGAGGCCACCCAGCTGGCTGGCAGGGAGGCCAAGACAGAGCCCAGGCGCCCGGCCCAGCTGGGGCCTCTGCAGGGCCAGCCTGCCCGCACAGCAAGGCTTGGGTGTAGCCACGATTCTCAGCAACAGGACTCTTCTCTGAGAACACAACTTAAAAGAGAGAGTGGAATTCACTTTCTTTCCCCCTAATAATTGGATATTTAAAAAATCCCATGACATGTAATGTGTACAGTGAAAGTATAGATTGCATGCTGCAGAATTCCTTTGTTGCCATGTAAAGGTATGTTTGCACGTGTGTGAGCATGATAGGGACTGGCTCTGTGTGTGGGTCTGTGTGCGTCTGAGCGGTGTCCCGTTCAGCCCAGCACTAGGACATGCTAACCAGCCTGTGAGGTGACAGTTCCCACCTGGGGCCCGTGTCTCCATCTGCCCCCCGTGGTTTGCCCATCCACCGTTTTCTCCCTGCCGGCTTGTGCTGCGCCTTAAACACTGTCTGCTTCAGGCAGGGTGTTTGCTGTCTCACGTGGGGGTTGGCACCAGCCCACATCCAGGCCTTGGAATGTAGTTTTGCTTCCCAGGGAGAGGGAGGCACACCAATCCCAGCGGCTGGGGGCGAAGGAGTTCTCGGTGAGGCCTGTTTGAGACACTTCCATATTCCCGGGAATGTTTGCAATCAGTTTGAACATCCGAGAGGCACTGAAGACCACGGGGCAGGGTCTGGGTGAGGCTGTAGGAGATGGGGGAGGGGAGGCTAGAGGAGGGAGGGGGGGGGGAGGGAACAAGCCCAGAGGCCCAGCCTCAAAAGCCAGTCCCCTGTCTGAACTCTTGCAGGACACCCACATCTGCCCCGGCCCCTCCTGCCTGCTTCCAGCACCTGCATTTAGTACCTGGGCTTTTCAGTTCCCAAAGATCGGGGGCAGCTGAGCACGGAGCAGGGCGGGGAGCGGAAAGAGCAGGGTGTTGTTTTTGCAGCCGGGAGGCCTGGTTTCCATCGGTGAGAGGAGGTAGGTACCCAGGTGTTTTAACGAAGCCCCCAGTGCAGGCCTGGCCCACTGGCTGGAGCTGGAGTGGATTTCGATTCTCATTTGCCAAACTACACTTTCAAGAGGTGTCAGATATCGACGACCACCCCCCCCCCCCCAAGCCAAAGCAAGCATCTGGGGGAGGAGAGGTCGATGTTAGCTGATAAAAAAAAAAAAAAAAAAAAAAAAAAAAAAAAAAAAAAAAAAAAAAAAAGGAAAAGGCAGAAGCAAAAAGAAACGCTCTTTCACACAGTGTTCCCAGTCGGCTGTTTCTTTTTAAAGCCGCTGGCTAAGCTGTGCACGAAGCCAGGCAGGTCTGTTCTGCATTGCAAAGGAGCCTGGGAAGGGGCCTAGCTTCCTGGTGCAGGTGGGATCTGGGGAACCAGGGCTTTGCAGGACAAAGGAAGAGGCTGTGTCCGTGGCCCAAAGTGACTTTCCCTCTCAGGGACAGCAGTAGCAAAAAGGGTGTGAGGAAGGGAGGAAAAAGAAGGGGATAAAGGAGGAGGGAGAGGAAGGGGGTGGAGGGGAGGCCTCCTAAATGCCTGGTCTCAGGCCTTGCACGTCCGATGGGAACGGGTGGAAGGACCCTGGGGACCCCGGCTGGTTTCTCCCACGTGGTCTTCCTGCCTCGGGCCTTGCTGACGGCTGCTCCTGCCACAGAGCTCAGATGCTTCTCTCTGATTACTCATGAGAGCCTAAAATGAAGACATTCTGGGAAGCCAGAGGAATCTGGTTTAAAATGTGCGTTTGGGGAATGGAAGGCATTAGAAGAATGCTCGTGTCTGGACTCTGCTGTTGTTTTCTTCCCGTTCTCTCTTCGCATTAATGAATGAGTCACGGTCGTCTCCGGGCCTGGAGAATGCTCCAGAGGGGCGTCCGGGGGGCTGACAATCTCATTTTCCCCGGCGTTTTGGACGGTTCAGGCTGCTGCTGGTTTTCTCTTCCTCTCTCTGTCTCTCTCCAGAGAAAGGCTCTTTCCCATTAATAAGCGACACAACTTGAGCATCTTTTCCGTCCGTCCTCCCACTCCCAGGTCAAGACCGCCTTGCCTCCCCTGAATACATCCCAGCCCGGTTCCAGGGATGTGCACAGGGCGCTCCCAGGACCTGACGCCCCAGGGGGGCGGGTCTTGCAAAAGCCCCAGCAGGGGTCTTCAAACTACGGCCCGCGGGCCACATGCGGCCCGCAGAGGAGTCTGATCCGGCCCGCCAGGTTTTTTGGGCAGTGAGCGCAGCCGAGGTGTTACAGTAGGAATTAGTAGTTCATATAGTTCGGCCCTCCAGCTCTCTGAGGGACCGTGATCTGGCCCCCACTTTAAAAAGTTTGAGGACGCCTGCGCCCAGCTTCTCACCGCGCACCTCTGGTTCCTGCCCAAGCGCCTGCCTTCTGTCCACTCCCCCAGCCGAGGGCCCTCCCTCAGGGAAGAGTAGAACTAGCCCAACCATCACAGGGTTAAAGAACAATTCTTTAGCTTCTGGAAGCACAGAAGACCTCCATGTTGCTTCTGGTGCTTTCTCCTCTCTCCCTCCTGTACCTCTGTGACACACAAATCTGGGCCCAAAGTCCAGTTTCCTTCTCCCTGCCCTCCAGGTCCGCCCCTCTGCCCACCAGGTCTGACCTCCTGCCCACCGGGCCTGATTCCTTGCCCACTGGGCCTAACCCCCTACCAGACCGGGCCTACCTCCCTGCCCATCTGGCCTGCCTCCCTACACACTGGGCCTGACCCCCTGCCAGACTGGGCCTGCCTCCCTGCCCACCTGGTCCACCTCCCTGCCCAACGGGCCTGTCCCCCTGCCCATTGGACCTGACACCCCACCCACCAGGCCCACCTCCCTGCCCACCAGGCCCACCTCCCTGCCCACAGGCCTGCCCCCTGCCCAGGCATCACTCGGCCACAGGACACCTCAGAAGTAGTTCTTGCTCTGCAATCACTTCTTAAGGGAGCAGCTTCTTTCCTCCACTCCAGCAAAGGTTCCTCTTCCCTTAATGTCGGCCTTAGGAATTACTCTAACCCGGCGGTCGGCAAACTGTGGCTCACAAGCCACATGCGCTCTTTGGCCCCTTGAGTTTTTAGCAAAGGCCAGCTTAGGAGTACCCTAATTAAGTTAACAACGATGTACCTACCTATATAGTTCAAGTTTTAAAACTTTGGCTCTCAAATTTCAATCGTTGTACTGTTGATATTTGGCTCTGTTGACGAATGAGTTTGCCGACCACTGCTTTAACAGAAGGAGGGGAATGAGGAAGGACCCCCATTTAAACAGCTCCTTCGAGGACCCCTCATTGGAGCCCCCTGAAGCCCAGGCAGCTGCTGCTGGCGGTGGGGAACGGACATCCGGGACCTGCCTCCTTGTCAGTGCTCATGGGCTTTGTGTCCTCTGCTCTGAGGAGAGAGGGACCGCAGACTTACTTCATGGAGCACCTACTGTGCACCCAGAGACTCTGAGATTGAGTCATGAGGACTGCTGAGGCCTTTGGGGGTGAATAAGCAGCCGAAGGTCACATGCTCAGCTCACACAGGACTCCTCAGTCTTCTGGGCAGGAGCCGCCTGTCTCCCAGGGACTCAAGCATCTTCCCAGGTTGTGACTTTGCTTTTCTTCCAGGAGACAGAACTGGCAGCAGCCACAGCCGCAGGCTCCGCACTGGGGGTGCTTCTTAGCGTAGGGCTGGGCTGCTTCCTGTGTCCAGCTCAGACCTGGTGGGAGGCAGTGACAGGAAAGAAGGTGGGTGGGCGGGTGGGCCCAAACCCTGGCCCATTCCTGCCTGCTCCCCATCCCAGCCAATCTCCAGAATGCTTGAAGTTGTTGTGCCTGCGTTAGGTGAAGGACACGTGTGCCCTATCACCAAGCCACGGAAACACCTACGGAAATGATTGGACATGCGTCATATCAACGTCCCTGTGAGTTTGATTCAATCACAACACTAAGATTCTACGTTTATTTATTCCACCTCTATAGCTTCTTGCTTGTTGAGTATGGCCGTTTGCTCAAAATAAACGGAGGGAACACTGTTTGTGCATGCCAGTTTCAGAGCCAGGAGAGAAAAGCTGATGTGTGTGCAAGATGTGATTATAAAATAATGACTGTGTTTTTTCAGCAAACAGGCGAGGACTCCAAAGACATTCCACTGGAAAGCTCCATCCCATTCCGGAGACGCTGCCATCGCTCCAGGGCCCTGAGGCATCTCGTTTTGGAATCACCTTCAGAGTCCGTTTGTGTGGGCCACATGGAAAAACAACAAACACACCACCCCACCCCACCTCGTTATTGACTGAAAAATTCTATTACCAGTTTGATTGCTCACTCAATTCCCCAGGATTGGCCTCAGATAGCTTTCAATTACCGCTAACTATCAGACCGACCAGTGTGAGAACTAGCAGGGCATTTCCAAGAATGCTGAGCAGGCTCTGGGAGCCGGTCCAGGAGAGTGGAGCCCAGGGAGGACTGGAGGGTGAGGCCGGTGTGCAGCTGGGCCTTGAAGGAAAGTGAGGCTCTGAGTCATGTTAGGGTCATGCTGCAATTCACCAAGTGCTTTCCCCACCGACTCCTTTTTGCAGTCTCTCACAGGGTGTGTGTGTGTGTGTGTGTGTGTGTGTGTGTGTGTGTGTGTGTCATAGTCACACAGCTGGCAAACAGGTCCCAGAGTTGGGACTTGAAATCAAGGCTTCGTGCCCCAGTGTGCCCAGTGCCCACTGTCCCCTCTGGGCCAATGGTGTCTCAGGAGGTGGGGGCCGGGCTGCCTGGTGGAGAGGGCACCTGTAGAGAAGAGGTGGAAGGTAAGGCCCAAGGAGTGGGTCGGGCTTGCTTCTGGAGGCTTTGGAGCAGGTCCACAGGATGGCAGAGCCCAAGGCTGTAGCTACTGGCTACAACCCAGGGGTCGGGACAGTGTGGGGCCTGCAGCACCACATCTGTCACCTGGACCCACAGGCTGGGTCACTAGACATCTGCCTCAACCAGCCTTCCCGGGTTCCAGGGGCTGACTCCTTGCAGCCAGAGGCCTGCCGGGGGCCTAGGCGTGCCAGGTAGTGGTCCCTCGTGAGGTGTGGAAGGCAGCCGTGAGCCATGTGAAGTGGCTGCTGGTGGTGGGGAGCCCCCCCCCCCTCCCCCCCGCCCCAACACTCTACTGAATCCCTCGCACTGATATAGTCTTGACGTCAAACAATCTATTCAGCGTCTACCTCGGGTCAGAATTTGTGCGTGGATGCATTTTTCTTAGCTACTATGACAACTGCCCAGTGACGTAGTTATACCAACTTAGAGGAGAATACATCGGAGCTCAGAGGGGTTAAGAAACAACTCAGGCCACACAGATCGATTTGGACAGGATTTTTAAAAAATTTTCCACCACTGCACGGCCTAAAGCCTTCAGGATGGTTTTGAAATAAGGATGGCCTGGTGTGGGGATGAAGGCTTGTGTGTCTTTGGAGGGTGGAGGTCCAGCATGCCCGTTGGGGGCATTTTGGAGGCCCGGGCTGAACAGCTTCTGGAAAGATTGATGCTGAGGTGCAGGGGAAGGGCCTGGAGGGAAGGCTGCCTTGCCACGGCCATTCTCCCGAGGAAGTCCTCGGGGCTCCCCGTTCTGGGGTGTGCCTTGCTTTCCAGCAGTGATGATTCTGTGACACAGGACCAGATTTCTGTAAATGGAAACTTATTTTAAAGACACATGGCTCACTATTCACAGGACTACGATGCAGCCTGTTTTGTCACAGGAAACGCCTTTTGTAATCATGCTGGATGCTCAGCTCTCCTTTGTCATTCGAGATTTTCATAAAAGGAGTCTGCAGGCCATGGAGCCACGTCTGCCCTGTCCCCCCCCCCCCCCCCCCAAGTTCTTCCCCTGTGCTCTCTGGACAAAAGGCAGAGGCAGGAGGCCTGAGAGCATTTTAACTCCATTTTTTCTCTCCACGAAGCAGGTGAATTCTTATAGTTAGTGCTCTGCCACAAGGATTTTAAAGACCTGAAAACACAGAAGAAAAGATTTGGGTTAACGGGTCTGACCACCATCCCCAGAGAGGCAGGGTCCCCCTGCCCAACAGACAGAGAGGTGCCTCCGGCCGTCAGCTCACCTGGAACAGTCCATGGGAGGCACCACCCCACCCTCATCTCCCTCACTTCCTCTACTGCTCCAGTTTCTCAGCCCCTTCACTCCCTTGCCCTCTGCCTCCATCATAATCTTCACCTCTCTTACCCCCTTATTCTCTCATTCCTCACCTTCCTCACCTCTGCCTCCACTCTCTATCCTCCCTCATCCCGCTCCAATTCTTACTCTTCTAATGTCTCCTATCCTTTTACTCCTCGGACCCCTCACCCCCTCAGTCCCACTGGCCTTCTCACCCTCTCCTTTCTCATCCCTCACCCTCACCCTCACCCCCTTCATTCTTCACCTGCTCATACCCTGCTCCTTTGGCTTCCCTGAATCTTGGGTCTTGGGTGTCCCATGAAGCTACTCCATTCCTTCTGAAATCTCCTATTAGAAGTAACAAACCCAGGCCAACTTCTTGGAGATTCTGAGTGAGATCATTTCTACTGCCATTAATAGAAAACTCAGCTCAAAAATGAATGTAAGGAAATAATACATTAGGAAGGAGTGGTTCAACCTTCAGGAATGGTTTGATCAGGCTGTGTCTCCATTTCTCCGTGATCCTCTAGTCCTTGGCCCTTTAGGGTTGCTTGGCTTCATAGCAGCCCGGTTTCCCAGATGGTGGCAAAACAGCTGCAAAAGTTCCAGGTCTCAAATCCACATACCACACCATGGAGAGCAAAAGAGAGAGCTCTCTACCCACCCCCAAACATTCAAGGGGGTCTCACACTTTTCTCTGATTGGGTCAGCCTGAGCCAATCACTATGGCCTGGAGAAGGTTGAGCACCACCCATTGGCTTAGGCCTGGTTTACTTCCATTCTTGAACAAATCACCATGGCAAGGAAGATGAGACTATGCTGATTGGCTCATGGATCTGGGAAAAGGATTAATTCTCTCAAACAAGCATGCTGCTCTGCTGTAGGAGTGGGCTGGAGAGGGGCTGGAAGGCCGTCACATGATCTGCCTCTGCAGGGAGCTGGTCTTTGGTCCCAGATACAATATGAGCCACAGGGCAACCAAGTAAGATCGTGGGCTTTTGGTCCTGAGAGACCCAAAACATTGGAACTCAAAAATTTGGTCAGCTACTTTCAGGTTAAGGAACCTTTAATACATTGCTTAATCTTAATGAACCTCTGTTTTTCCAACTGTAAAATGGACATAATTCTACCTGCCTTCCAGAGGAGTAATATATGTAATATAAGAGTCTGTGTGATGCCTGGAACCATGGGCACTTTATAGGTGGCAGCAATGCTTATGATATGAAAAATTTTAAATTCCTGAGCTCAGAAGCAGGCTCTGCTGTCCTCTGCCACCCACCACTTCTTGTGCTGGTAGAAGGAAGCTCTTTGGGGAGCACCTGAGTCAGAAGCCAATACAAAAGCCTCAGAAGACCGTCAGAGCCTCCTCCCTGTCCCTCTGATTGTTTGTGAGTCAGGACCCAGGAGACGCATCTGATGTCCCCAGCCACTGGCTCCGGGCAGCCCAGAGAGGTTGTTCCAGGTGACACACTCAGAATTGGCAGGCACAAGACAGTCTTGACCCCGGACATTGGTGTCAGGCTTTAGGGGATGAGATAGGCTTTGGAGTCAGACAACCCTGCTCCAATCCCTGTGCTGCCACTTTGGAGTGGTTTTATAATAAGGAAATTAGAATCAAGTTCACTTCATGGGTTTGTTGTAATGATTGGGTACAATAAAGTATGCAATCGGCCTAGAACGCTGTCAAGGAGTAAAAGGTTATAGATAAATTAGAGGCCCAGCATGTGAACTCATTCACGGGTAGGATCCTTAGGCCTAGCCTGTGATCAGGCCCATCTTCTGCCCACTCGCCAGTCCCCGGTCCCGCACTGCTGCCACCGCCAGCCAGCTGGTTCCCCTCGCTGGCCCCCCACTTCATAGTGACTGGTCGAGCGGTCATTCTGGTTGTTACACTACTGGTCGCTGGCCTCTTATTATATAGGATATTATGATGATGATGATCAAAGGCCAACAAAATATTTGTATTTGAAGAATCTTTCTTCATTATATCTCTAATATTCAAGGGCCTTTGGAATATATCCGGGGTTCACTATGCTTTGTAGGATGCTCATGTTATCCTCTGTTTAAGCTGCATTAACATGTTTTCATTGAAGCCATATTTACTGATCGCCTATGAAGTGCCAGCTACTCTGCCAGGAGTGGGAACACAAGGGGCTGCCATGCATGGCTGTACAGGCTGTGCACTGCATCGATCCAGGTGTCCAGTCACATCCCAATCACACCGGGTGCGGCACCACCTGCCTGCATGGCCACACAGAGCATCAATCCACTCTCTATAGTGCTCTTATCACCCTTTTTATGTAATCAAAACTCAGATTTGTGCAATAAAGAAAAAAGGGGTATGATGAGATTTTTATCACAGAAGGGTTTGGCAAACCGTGCGGGACCGTATTATCTGGGTTAAAGAGTGGAATTTTACAAGTATTCTTGAACCAATGAGAAGCCATTGAGAATTTTTAAAGGGAGCAACATGATTAGATTTGCATTTATAAAATATCCTCCGGCCCTAACCGGTTTGGCTCAGTGGATAGAGCGTCAGCCTTCAGACTCAAGGGTCCCAAGTTCGATTCCAGTCAAGGGCATGTACCTTGGTTGTGGGCACATCCCCAAATGGGGGTACGTAGGAGGCAGCTAATTGATATTTCTCTCTCATCAATGTTTCTAACTCTCTATCCCTCTCCCTTCCTCTCTGTAAAAAAAATCAATAAAATATATTAATAAAAAATTAAAAACATCCTCCGACTACAGTGTAGAGAATGAATTCTCGGGGCCAGTGTGGAAGCAGGGTGTCCTCCATGAGGCTTTTAGGGGAGAGGGATGGTCATGACTAGGACCAGGGCAGCAGAACAATCGAAAGGAGGGACAAAGTCAAGTGCTGGGGTGGGAGAGGAAGGTCTCCATAGGGGCTGGTGAGTTTTTCTGAGACCTGGGAGGAAGCTCAGGCTTGCCCCAAACTTCCTAACAAAACCTGTGAAGGCCTTTACGGAGAGCCTTATATTTCCATGTATCGGGACATAGAAATATAAGTGTTTTTTTTTTTTTTAATGAGTTTTCTCCAAAGAGGCAAGAGCTGGGCTCTGAAGGGCAAGCAGACAAGGCGGTGCGGAGAAAAAGGCAGAGTGAATGCCAGGACTGGATGTCTCCTACTCAATTCACCCCTGCCCAACGGCTCTACTCAGAAAGATGCTGTGATCTCAGAGTCTGGGGCATGCCTCTGCCATGAACTTCCTGGGATCCTCAAAGCAGAGCAGCCATCCTCGCCCACAGGTGACAGCAAAGCCAGCATTTGAATTCCACAAAGGAAGGTGCCTGTATGGAAAGCTGCCCCGGGGCCCTGGAAAGATGAGTCAATCCCAATCCCAGGCACCAGAAGTCTGGGTGGATTGAACTGGCCTCAGAAGTTTACCTGTTGGAAAGCCTATTATTAGACCTCTGAACTGCCTTAATCCAGCCCGCAGAGGCACACCCTGCATGCAAATCTCCCTTCCACCCTTCAGGTGGGAGCCATTAGTCACCCGTGTCTCCTGGCTTCCAAACATACTTCCGCTCCACAGAAGTGACCCAGGGTGGAGCTGGCACCCCTGTGGCAAGGGTTCCACACAGACCAACTGCCCCTCTTCTCCACCGCAAGGCTGGACAAAGGACCACCACCCCGGCCCCAGGCAGACAGGCCACCTTCCCCTGGAGGATAGCTGCACTCTGAGCACCTCTCCCCCTAAAGCTCCGCTGTGGAGACACAGACCCGAGCCTAAGAGCTGTGCTTGGTGCTGAGGGACCTTCTGGAGCTGAATAACCCAAATGGGTAATATTTGCAGAATGGCTTGCACTCTGGTACCTCTGGGAAAAAAGAAATCTCCAACAAATCAGAAGCAAGCTTTACCAACAAGTTCCATCTCTCAAAAAGAATGACAGAAGCCTGGCCGGCTTAGCTCTGTGGTTGAGCATTGACCTATGAATTCCTGGTCAAGGCACATATCTAGGTTGTGGGCTTGACCTCCACTGTGGGTCATGCAGGAGGCAGCTGGTCGATGTTTCCCTCTCATCATTGATGTTTCTATCTCTCTCTGAAGACAATACAAATATATATATATATATATATATTTTAAAGTGACAAAAAAAAAAAGACAAAGATGTAGGCTTTCCATTGAAAGATTCCAAAGCACTTGTCTTTGTTGTGTGCTATTTCTCAGTTCATTGATTCATTCATTCATTCATTCATCCATAAAATGTGAATCGAGCATTGGATTCATACTAAGGCGGCCTAACTCCAGAACCTGTGCCCTAACCACTGCACCCCTCTTCCTCTGGTGAGAGCTTCCTGGGGAGGAGCCTGGCCCACTAGGAGCTAGTATGCCAGTCCATCCATGCTGCTTTCCTCAGCCAGGTTCCAGGATGAGAACATCAGTGAAAGATGGTAGGAACTGTGTTTCTGCCCAAGGCCCAGAACTCTGCCCACGTGAAGATTCAATTGGGTAGGAGAGTAACTGGCTGACCAACTGTGCTCAAGGGGTGCAGACTGGATGGGTGTCCCCCTGGAGGGCACTTTCCAGAAAAGAACCACATTCTAGAATGTTGGAGCCAAACATCTGAACAACTGCTCTCAGCTTTGTCCTGTTGAGCATTTTCCCCGGTGACTTGGATGAAGAATCAGCGGCTGTGCCAATGAGCGGGCAGTGGCAGGATGCCGGATGGAGAGCCAGCGTGGGCCATAGTGTCTTTTCGAGAGGAGGTGATTAGAAGCTTTGAGGAGACAACTTCCGGGAAACAACAACAATAAGCGCTAAGCAGAGGGAGGCTTTACCTGCAGGTATGCCCTGGCTGGATCCAGTGGGGATGCTGGTTTTGTGGTCTCCTTGCCCGTCCTAGACACCCTGGAGCCTTGGGTTCAAATCCCATAAGACCCTGGCTGACTCAGCCCGAAAGGGCTCCTCATCCAGCCTGCAGGTGGTTTCCTGCGACTGGATCCCTCAGAGGTGACGTCAGTTGTGAGTTTTGTAAGCAGAACTGGAATCTGATCTGCTGGCTGGCTTGCACTGTCATACCCGATGCCTGTGAATGCCAGGACTGGATGTCTCCTACTCAATCCACTCCAAAGCTCAGCCAGGAGACATCCTGCTACCGCCATTTGCAGATCAGCAGGAATTAGTTTCTTGGTTCCCAGGCCAAGGACCAAGAAGTGTAGAAAGGAAATCAAGTAGTATTGTTTTCCCAAGGGAGAGGAATAAGGAACCGGCCAGGACATAGGCTGCATCCAGGGCCCTGCAAAGGCAGGTGGGTGGATGTATCAGTTCTCATTGCAGCAGTAAGAAGTCACACAAACTTTATTTATTATCGCCAGTTCTATGGGTCAGAAGTCCAGTGTGGTGTGGCTTAGCATAGGGTCTCACCCTCCATGACTCACTTGTTTCAGAGAGAAAGAGTGAGACAGAGGCTTGCAGCCTCCGGTGATTCGGTAGAGCTGCCTCGTGCCCAAGCTTCCCATTGGCCCCTCTTCTCTTCCTTCCTCATTCTCCTACCCAGTGATAAAGGCTCCATCCAAGCCCAATCCCTGCTTATCCAAAGGGCCCAGCGATGCAAACCAGCATCATGAAGAAGGTTCTCCGAAGTGTTAGAGGCTTTTGATCCACTTAATGGGATACCAATGGTCTTGGCTGTACATGATGACACCCAACTTGTAAAAAGCTTAACTCCAAAGACATCTAATTATCTCACAGAACAAGAAGCCAAGATAGGCAGTCCCAGGGCATAGTGGCTCAGTGGTGTCATTGACACCCAGGTACTGCCTAGCATCCTACCTTCAGCCCGACTTCCCCAGGTCTCCACATTGTCACACAATGGCAGCCACAGCTCCAGACACCACGTCCTCAGAGCATAGTGTTCAAGGCAGATGGAACGGTGTGTGCTACAGGGGCTTTCATTCATATTGTTTCTGTTTCACGGATGAGGTACTTTCAGATCTGGCAAGCCAACATAACCAAGAGGGATTGCCACAGCCCACAGCTTAACCTGTCCTTGGCTCCTATGTCCCTATGTAAAGAAGGTTTAATGCTCTCAACTAATTTGCCAAGGAAGGCCAGTCTTCTTCTTCCTGTTTTCACCAGACATGCCAGCTCCCTTTGCCTCTCTTACTCCTGTTTCTATGAACCTTCTCTGCCCACATCTCTATGTGGCAGCCTGAGAAGTGGATTCTAAGGTTACCCATAAACAAATGAAGTGTTCAGCAAATACGGAATATTGGTTTGTGATTCCTTCATTCATTTGTTCCTTCATTGAACAATTACATATTAATCTTATATAAGTGCCAGGCCCTGTGCTTGAGAACAGACGTGGCCCTGTCCTCATGAAACTTACCATCTAGTGGGAGGCAGATAATAACAGAATCACACAAATAAACATATCATCACACTTTGTGATAGATGCTAGCCAGGACAGTTACAGAGTTGCTGTGGGCTCTGAGAGCATTTAGTCTGGTCTGGAGGTGGTGGGAGGGGCTGAGGCAGGGGTAGTGGAGAAAGGCCAGATTTGAGAGAGGGTTGGGAGTTAACCAGGCCAATGGGAAGGCCACTGTGCTGCAGTTGGTGGGGTGGATACCAGCTTGCTAGAGTCTATGGTGGGCATCGTTTTCCAACTCTGCTTTAGGTAGCTTCTCATCGGTAGCTTGAGATAAGCCAAGTAGGAGTATTTACACTGTAGAAATTGGCAACTGCAACAAATTGGGGCTGCTTTTCCTGGAGAGCCAGGAGCATTTGCCAGCTGGGCAAAAGGGTGACTTCTGGCATATGCAGAGACCAGGTGCCCATAATCATATTTAAAATAATTTCTTCACATAAAGTTCTGCAGGCTCATGCAGACGAGGTACAGATTCTCTCCTGTCAGATGCATCATGAACACAGTTCTGAACCAACCACATTTAGGGCTGTGGGGCTGAGAGCACTGAGGTCTGATGAGAAAGAGTGAGTGGGCATTGAATGCTGATGGGCCTGATGAAGGCCACAACCCATCAGAGGGTGGTCTTCGACCCACAGAGTGCTCTCCAGGTCTCCCCAAGACTCACAGCACTCCTCCAAGTGCTACTGCAGTCTCCCCAAGCCCATTCCTGGTTATTCTCTTCTACAGATCATCTGCTCAAAGTAAAGCACAACAAATTCCTTCCTATTCAGCCCCTCCCCCTTACCCTGCTCCCCAGATCCTTCCTTCTTTCTGTGACTAACTAGTTCACACCTTCTCAAAATGTAGACTTCTTATATCTCCAGTGATTAGGTATATTGTAGCCTCTAAAATGTTCTTTAAAACACACCTTTTCTGGGAAGCTTTCTCAAATTGCCCCAATTCCACCTTGATGCTCTGTTACTTGGTTTCCATGAGCAGATATGCTTTTCTTTCCTATCTGCAAGGTTGGTGGCTTTGTAACCAGCCTCAGGCTAATTCACAGGTGTGCAATCAGACTTCCCAATAGATTATAAGTTCCTCCGGGTCAGAGAGGACCAGTACATCTCAATATTACAATGATTACTATCATGAGTAACTTCTAGAGAACACTAAAATGAGACTGGTGCTTGGAGACAAATCCCAAATGCTTAGTTACTTATTGTAAAAGTACAAAAGAGAGTTCTAGGAGAAGGTAGAAGAGGGGTGGTGTGAGCTTGCTTTTTACTGCCTTTCTAGCCAAAGTGAGAGAGGATGCTGGAGAGGGACTTGTCAAACTAAGTCAAGCACAGGCTCCCTAGCCCACCAGTGACCAGGTGAGCATATTATTCTAATCTCTCTCTCTGTCTCTGTCTCTCTCTCCCTCTAAGCCTCTCATTTCTCATCCCTAATGAGGACAACAAATTCGCCTCAGAGGCAGGGTGTGGCAGTTAAATAGAGAGTGCACAGAAGTGGCACACGGCAGGGCACAGAGCATCGCAGACTCGTGTGCTTGGCCCTAATGGAAAGTTTGAAAGGGGGCTGTTTCCTTTTACCCACAAGACATTCATTCTTGAACTCGTTGTTTCCCCAACATTTAGAAAAGGCTCTGCACATAGTAGGTGCTTACTGCTTCTGGGATGGAGAGACCAGTGTGGTGTATCCAGCTGTTTGAGAGTGGTTACTTACTTTCACGGGAACAGGGAGATTTTCTGGTAGTCCCCACCCCCCCCCCCCCTTCTGCCTGCTCTGCCTGCAGTAGTATGGTCAGCTGGGTCCCATTATTCACTCTCTGCCATCCACAACGAGGAGCTCCTGGTGTCCTTGCTGCAATTTACGCCCCAACGGCTGCACCGACCTGACTCCTGGCATGCAGTCCCCTTGGGACAGGCTGCTCTTTCAAATCTACACACATTCTCTGACCCTCCTTGTCCCTGCTCTCCAATCCCAGCCCTGTGGTCTCTGGGTCACCCTGTGGTTTGTGGAAGGTCAAACCGAATGAGTCCAAGCAGAATCCAAATGCTGTCGGGGAGGGAGGGGAGAGAGAGGAGGGGGGGAGGGCTCAGTGGAGTGTGCCAAGTGAGCCACCCCTCCCAAGCTCTGCCTCCTTCCTCCAATGGGGCCCACCCCCACGCACATATCTAGGAGGCACCTGTGTTGAAGGGTCCCTCTCCTTTGAGGTTTTTATGCTTCAGCTCAACTACGTATCAGCCAACATCTTGACTTGGGAGAAGCAGTTGGAGCCAGGAGACCTGGGTCCATTTCAAATCCCCATGTTTTTCCAGGAAGAGTCATAGGAGGCCCAGAAACCCCTGGTTCCTCAGAAGGGAAAGGGGGGCCAGCAGAGATAGGCCCTTTGCTTATAGACACCAAGGCAAACCCTCCTGGCTGCGCTGTCTACCCAGAGGACATGACCTCCAGACGCTCCTTGGCCTGGAGTCAGCCACCCTGGGCTCCCAGGCCTAGGATTCCCTGTGGACCTCCTCTCCTGGGGCCAGCTGTCACCCCTCTAAGCCCTCAGCAGCAGGCTTCAGGGATGGGGGCCAGCACACCAGCCCTGGCACCCGTGTGCCCCTTCCTGCTGCTGCGTTGCTGCCGCCTCCTCCCTCCCCTCTCCACTCTCTCCGTGGAAGCCGAGGCTGGACTCCAGCCACAGCTCAGAATTGTGACCAGATGACCAAGTAACTGAGGGGAGCTCCAGGCAGTTGTGACATCACCCTTGTTCTACAAACCTCCTCTTTGGCTCCTCTGATGAGTTCACTTTAGGGTTTGGCTCCCAAGCGGCTGGTCTTACTGCCTCCATGTTTCCCAAATCCTCCACCCCAGCTCAGTGGCAGCCCCGGTCCAGGCTCCAGGCTCCGAGGGAGGGACAGAGGCCAGGATGCTCTTGGCTCCTTGGGGTCCTGTGGAAATCCCTGCAACCTATAACCAAGTACCATATTTTTCTGTGTATAAGACACTATTTTTTTCTCTCTAAGATTCTTAGACTGAAAATTGAGGGTCATCTTACACACAGGAGTCAGCCAAGGAGGGAGCACTGGGGTTGCATAGTTGCCCATACCTTGTCAAACAGGCTTCCTCCAGTCACAAGTCTTATTGTTACTATGTCAGCTGATGTCATAATTGGAGGTAGACGTGGAGAGTGCACAGATGCAACAGGGACCAGAGTGTTCTGAGCCCATAAAGATGTCAAAAAACAAAAAAGATAAATACTGGTAAGTAATTGTCTTACTCTGCAAAATTCAAACCGAATGTAAACAGCACTGCAAAATAGCATGGAAACAGAGCTGCAGAGAGACCATTTGGACCTCCTCCCGCTGCATGTATGATCAGACTGTGGAGAAAACAGGAAGAACAACAACTTAAGATACCAAAAAAAGAAGAAAACCAGCAAAGTGTTTAAAATATTGATTTACTAATTCTGGGTTGGAAAGGTGGGGGGCTTCTTATACATGGAGCATCTAATACACGAAAAAATACGATATTTCTCAAATCCCCTTTAAACATGCTTATGCTTCCAAAACATAGAGCAACAGCGAGCGAAGCTATTTGTGGACTCATCAGGGGACGAGGCAGGCCGCACCCCTAGCTGCGTGCATCCCTCTTGTTACTGCCAGGAACTATCTGTCACGTGGTCGGGTTCTTGGGTGGTGAGGTTTGATCCTTATCTTTGGGGAGGGGGCCATGAAGGCCTCAGTCAAAGTCAGAAAACTTTGTCTGTAGCACAGAACTGTGGCGGCCCTGCCCAGTTCCCTCCCCAGCTCCTCAGTCCCAGGCCTGGCATCTTCTTGTGTCTGGCTCTATGGCCACTACTGCAGACTGAGCCTGCGGGACACAGTGGCTCTTTTACTGAGGCCCCGGCCCCTCCTGACAATGGCCAGTGGCACCCACATCACTGCAGCTTCCACTGTCCAGCCCATCTCCGTTCTGAGGGCTGATGGCCTGAGAACATCCTTCACCCCCTCAGCAGCCAAAGCATTGCTTGTTCTGGATTTCGTGCTTTGTGAGGAAAAATTCTCCTCAATTCATGTGGACCACTGTTCAGTTATGCTTCCTGTTACTTTTAGCCAAGAGCAGTCCTAATTAATTTTCTACCCATCTACTCCATCTCTGGGGATCACTGTCCTGCAAAGCCATATACTTCAGGCAAGGTGAGGGAGAACACTGATTGCAGATGTCTGTGTATCCAGAATTCCTTCCTTGCCCTCTCATGCAAATTTGGGGCTTTGGGGTTGCTTTGATAGTTTCCAAACATGTCTGCATCCACAGGACACAAACATCTTTAACAAACCTTCTAGCATTAAAGCATGCACGGGCTTTATCTAGAACCTCTTACTCAAACAAACTCCATTCTAAAATATAATGTGTTTCTTTCATCTCTATAAGGCCTATCTAAAACTCACAACCTGTAATCTATTATATGTAAACCAGGGTCACAAATTCACATACACACACACACACACACACACACACACACACAGCCTTCCAGGTGTCACCATGGAACAGAACTGGCCTACTTTGGAAAAAGCCATAACTAACATGGTGATAGAGACTATCCCACAAGTAATAGTGACAGAGAAGAAGTGAGTGGTGTTTTGCTAATTAAGGGGAAAAGTAATTGTGTCCTAAAATAAAGAGTTTGATAGTTCCAGAACATGAAAGGATAAAACCTCTATGAATATAAGAATAGTAGAACTTTGTGAAAATGGAATTTTATTTGCCTTAAAATATAAGACCTACAAATAATGAATTAAAAAAAGGCAATGAAATATAAAATCTTGCCAAAGCTGGCCAAGTTTTTATTGAAACCCTTAATTCATAAGATTTTTAAAAAATGAAATTGTTAAGCATTTATGCCAAATATATAAATGCGAAAGTCAGAATTTTGTTTTCTCTCCTCTAAAGTGACAAATTAGTTTGCTCTTAACAACTAGTAGTAAAAGATTTTTCTTTACCTGGACAGCAGAGATTCCATACTTCAGAGTGACTTTCTGTGCTTTGTGCTGTTTTCTTCATGCTTTTGATTATTATTATTATTTTATTCAAGTATAGTTGTCACACAAATATTATATTAGTTTCAGGTGTACAACATAGGGAGTAAACATTTATATACCTTATGATGTGATTACCCCGATAAGTCTGGTAACCATCTGTCACCGTACAAAGTTATTACAATATTATCGATTATTCCTTGTGCTGCACGGCACATCCCCATGAATTATTGCTTTCATAACTGGGAAGTTAATATGAAACTACAGAACTCTCTTGCTTTGGGAAGAGCTGAGCTTCATTAAAAGAGTTGTTTTCAGGGTTTCAATACTATCTTCAGGTTCGCTGATTTGAGAGGAGAACTCACAAAACCTAGTAGCAGGTTATAATCACAGCTAAGCTTTAGTACAGGGAAAGGACACAAAGCAAGCCAACAGGAACAAGGCTACATACCATTAATTTAGCCTAATAACTCAGTGGTTGGCAAACTCATTAGTCAACAGAGCCAAATGCCAACAGTACAACGACTGAAATTTTTTTTTAGAGCCAATTTTTTTAAACTTAAACTTCTTCTAATGCCATTTCTTCAAAATAGACTGGCCCAGGCCGTGGTATTTTGTGGAAGAGCCACATTCAAGGGGCCAAAGAGCCGCATGTGGCTTGCAAGCCGCAGTTTGCTGACAACGGGCCTAGTCCATGGTTCCCTAAAGATAGGTGTTAACGTGTAGAAAACAGAGAATGATGTAAATGAATTGTATCCAATCACAATGTAAATGAATTTTGTTCAAAGGATGGACAATTATTTTTGTGGGGTAGAAAAGATAATTCTAAAGGTTGCAGTGCTAGTTATCATGCTGTGGAATATTAACCACTGATGGACCTAAATTAGCAACAACACGCAGACATTCTTTCTTTTAGTCAGTATGGTTTGCTCACTCCAATTTTCTTTGAATCAAAATTTCTATCTTGCTAGTTCCACTAGTGATAATCTGCCCACTCAAAAACAACACTCAGAGTGAAGAAACATCAACCTTGAGATAGGTTTCTAAATATTCTTTTAAAAATATCATGAACATTAATCTTCTGACTCGGAGAAAAACAAAGGAGATATGATATTAGTCATCAGCTGTAGCCTCCACACACCATGTGAGCAGCCCTACAGTGTGCCTTGTGGTCCATGAAAGAACTGGTACAAAATAAACCAAGTAGGTCATATTTCTGGGATGAAAAACAGCTCACAACAAAAAATGAACAGCTTACTTTGCCAGTAATGGAAGTGCAGGATACAAACAATGCTCAAAATTGTATCATTAAAAGTTGAACATGCAAAACACATGTTACCAGGGAAGGTCATAGTCCAAACCGTCAGTGAATAAAAAATTATCGTGAGTTAATTTTATATAAAGTAGCACTTGAAATCATCAAAATGTCTGAAAACATATTCATCAATGGCCGTCAATAAAGACACACCAAACATTTAGAAAGTACTTCCAGATTTCATAACAATATCAAGTGTTTAGTTAAAAAACAACGGAGCATTCTCAGATATAAAATTCTTAATAAAGTTCAAAAAAATAATAATTTCAATATGGATGTATTTTTGTAGTCTAGATTTATGGTACTGCTTGTTATAAAACATTTATCCACTAACGCAGGAATACTGCTTTTTGGAAAACTTATATACATCAAGGCAATAAAATGTCAACCATCACTGACAGAACCTAATCGTCTCATATAGGAGTGATTAATTTACTTAGGTGTGGAATTGAATACTTTGAAGCTATTTCAATAGATTTTGTTTATTGTATGGAACTGAAAGTAGTAACATTTGAGACAATATATCTATGTTTATCATCAATGTTTGAGAAAAATAACTTTTCACTAAGGAATACAGGGTATCCTCTCCCAAAATGTGTACATACTTTAACAGCTGATAGCTCAATTTTGAAAATGAAATGTATTTTAATAGACCCTGCCTTCATAATTATTCAAAGTGTGTGTATACATCTTTTGGGGTACCCTTTATTTATATGAAAACCTCATTGGATTTTGAAAGTATAATGCTAGAAAGGATGTTTGTGATTTCAACCCAACTTTTAGAAAACCTTCTAGATGTTTTAATTTGATATTGTTTGAAAGTGGTAATGGAAGAAACAATACAATCAATCACCTTAAATCTCTCTTCCATAAATTTTATATTTGCCACCATTCTTCAAGTAAAACATTATTAGGGATTAAATAATACATTGGAAGAGCTTAGAATTTAAATAATAAAAAGTAAAACTATTGAGACCTCAAGAGCAGCCTGCCATATAAAATTCCAAAAGCAGTTTGGAGATTGTGCAAAGGTTTGGATATTTGTTTTAACAGAAACGATGAATAGCACTATTGGACATTTTGAAAATATTTTTTAGAGATTCAGCTTTAATAAGTGATATGCTAACAAAAATATCAGTTCTTTCTTGAGCTTCATAAGAAAAGAACGTGTCTATGATGGTGGGTGTGGGGACAGCAGAGACGGAGGCAGAGGATTTTACAGACATGAGGCAGTGGGAACTCCTGTCCGCCCCACAGATCCCCTCTCCTTCCCGCTGGGCTCCGCTCTCTGGCCAGGCAAAGCTGACCAGGAGGGCTCACCAGCGGGCTCCGGGCTTAGCAGACTGGAACATCGGCAAGGTCAGGAATGGTAGGAACCTGAGGTCTCGGTGAGGTGGCCAGGCTTTCTCCCTCACTGCATTCTAGCAGGGGCCTTGGGCTGCCCTTCCGCGAGGCTCTCTCTCTGAAGCTGACATCGCTCACTCCCCACCACACCTGGGCTGCGTGAGATCTCCCTACCGTGGCCAGTCCTTGTGCTGCACTGTCCCTGGCCACCCTTAGTAAGAGTCCTTTTATCAAACTCTCCTCAAATTCCGGTGAGTTATACCCCATTTGAAACAGCTAAAAAGAATATCTAGGCTTGGCTGAGTAGTTCAGTTGGTTAAAGTGTCGTCCTGATACACCAAGGTTGTGGTTCGATCCCGGGTCAGGGCACATACAAGAATCAACCAATGAATGCATGAATAAATTTGGCTCTGTTGGCTAACTCCATTCTTGAAAATGCCATTAAAAAAAACAACACCACCAAAGTGTATATTTTTATAGTTGCTATGAACATATGTATTTAAATTTCTGAATTAAAATATAAGTTGATTTAAAGTAAAAAAAAAAAAAGTGGAACAAATCTATGTTTCTCTCAAATCAATTTTAAAAAGTTAAAAAAAGAGTATCTACTCTTCCAAAAAAGTTAGATTAAAAAATGTTTATTGTTTGACAACAAACAATAAAAATATAATAAATGTTTATGTTGTTTTTTTGTTTTTTTGTTTTTTTTTGTTGCAATTTATGGACTCCTGAAGTACGACTAAATGATATTTGGGTTAAATGTAAATGCAATTAATAAAGTTAGGCCAATTAATTAAATATGATCTTCCAATAAATGATGCCAATAATGGAGATGTTGGATGTATAAAAGTCAATGTTTTAATTTGTAATATACTGTATAATGAGTGGTTTTATATTTTTAATAGTGGCCTTGCATCTGCCACAATGGAGGGTGCACTTCATATAAATAGTGAACAGTAGAAGGTAAAAACCAATTTAAGTAAGGGAGAACTTAAATGACAATGATACAATCCAGACCTTATTTTTAACAAAGCAAATTCTGATTTCTTTTGGTCATTATCTATAGTTGAATCATAACCAGTTTTGTTTGTTTTGCTTTTGTTTTTTATAAAACTTAGAAAATGGCCACAGGAAAAGGATCCACGATTTTTTCCAGCTACTGCCTTCCTCGGACATCTTAGCGGGGACCTGAGGACAGAGCCGTGGCCTCAGCCCTGATGCTGTGCCCAGTTACAAGGACAGCAGGGTCTCAGGATGGCGGGCAGGACCCCGGAGAGCGCCCCTCGCCTGCTTCCTGGGTCCTTGAGCATCCTCTTCACCACCTTTTCCACAAGTTAGTCTCCAGTGCCAAGGTGTCACCAGCTGTGAGAAGGTGTCCGCTCTCCTTAGACAGGAGTCTCCCTCCAGCCCCAGAGGTCTTGTCGGCCACCCCCAGGACTCACAGGGGGCCTCCTCACAATCCGGAGTGAGACCGACATAGACACGGATCCCCACACAGTGCACCCCTGAGGCCACTGCAGCGACTGCCTGAGGCTCAGCTAGACCTGTCAGGTCTAAGAAGTTCCTGAGTGGGAGAGGGCTCCGACCCCGGGGCCTGACACAAACCCAGCGTGGGAGCAGCGGGCTGGGGCAGGGCACAGGGCAGAGTGCAGCATCCTGGGGCAGGCGGGCACACTGCTGCCAGCCAGGCCCAGCCGTGCGAGCCTTCAGGCCGTGGCAAGCCTGCAAGGCTGGTCTCCAGACATGCCTTTGCTGACAGTCCCTCTTGGACGACGAGATTCCCTTCATGCCATGGGACTGGGGAGAGGGGATTTTGAGAGAGAAAAAGTCCTCCATGGACAAAACCCTAAAGAGATTTCATTCATTGCTTCCACCCTTTCTTTCTCCCACCCCTGAAAACCCATCCCAGGAGATTTATGTGCTACATTCATGGCTTAGTCTCTCTCTCTCTCTCTCTCTCTCTCTCTCTCTCTCTCTCTCTCTCTCTCTCTCTCTCTCTCACACACACACACACACACACACACACAATCAGTCATGCTCCGGTTTTGAAAGTGTCATTTATACGTGATTTTCATGTGGCTGCGATGATGATATCCTGACGCACGGGGAAGGCATTCTCGGCGCAGAGGCGGCGGGGCGAGAGCCCGGGCAGACAGCTGTCATCCTCCTGCCTCTCCGGCGTGCACAGGAGATTCCGTCAGCCATTTAGGAACCACAGTGTCAGGCTGCGGCCGCCCCGAAAGGAGGCTCAGAGACAGGTCACACCCAGCGGCTGAAGCCGCGGTTTGGAGATGTGTCCCGGCTAAGCCGGCTGTCGGCGCCCGGCCCTGAGTGTAAAGCTGCCGAGAGAGTAGGCCTGGGCCACGTGGGCTCCTGGCCTCAGGTTGCTCATTCTGACGTCAGCCCCGGAGAGAAAGCCAGGCCTGCACGGCCAGAGCAGGGTGGCGAGAGCAGCAGTTCCTGGGCGTGACTGCTGGGCATGGAGTCATCTCCCTCTCAGGTAAGGGGATTTGGGAGGTCGTCAAGGCACCCAGCTGCCTCCATTCCTGGGTGATGACCACGAACGTGGTGCCCTGCCCAGGGGGCATACAGGACAGGCCTGGAGCAGAGAAATCCAACTGCCTTCCCCCGCCATGTCCTCCTCTGCCAGGAAGACTGGCCTTCCCCTTGGGGGCTGTGGTTGTCGCCTCTATGTTCTTCCCTAGGACCACACTCTAAGCTGCCACGTCCATGACCACAGTCTACACCCATGGTACATGGGCCACCAATTCCTCTCTCTCTCCTCTGCCTGGTCTGCTTTCACTCTGCCCATTCATTTTCTCAGCATTTATTGAGCATCTGCTACATACCAGACCTAGAGCTAAGCCAGGAAAGTTCATGCATAACATCAGACAGACCACAGCCCAAATCCCAGTCTGGCCACTTACATCACCCAGCCTTCCCGAGCCTCCCATTGTGTGAAGGGGGACACCTGCACACGTCTTAGAATGTGGTTGTAACAATTAAATGAGGTCATAATTGTAAGGTTCTTAGCACAACAGACAACAACTCTAAGTCTTCTTTCTACTTCTCTCTACCTTTCTAGAAGGTAGTGGGCTTGCTTTGTGCTTCCCCTGGGGCCCAGTAGCACCTGGTGGACATGGAGCACTCCACCAATATGGGAAGAGACACCAGACTTTGCCTGGTGAGGAGCTGTCACACAGGAATCACCCTGTGCCGTGTGCTGAGGTCTCGCTGTGCCTTGCCCTCCTGGTACCCGTCTTCCAGCTGCAGATGCCTTAGAGACACTGTCATTGCTTCATTTTGTTTTAATTTCTCTCTTTTGTTAGCACACGAGCAAAGCAAGACCCGAGGAGGTGGCACCATGCCAGTAGGGAAGCTGAGCAGAAGCATAGGGAGCACGCTGGGTGGACCAGATCTGGTTCAAATCAGATTCATCGCGAATGGACCACATGTGTGCTGCGCGGCAGCTTCTAAGCTCTTGGTTTCCAGCTCTGCCTTCTCCCGGGTCGTGGGGCTCATCCCGGCCCCATCTGCTATGAGAGGCTGTTGGCAAGGGCTGGGACCTCATACAGGCATGACTAGGATGAAGGAGAGAGTTCACAGAGCTGAGACAATAGGGCTGGCACTGTTACTGCTGTTGCTCCTCAAACCACATGCTCATTTGTGCTAAACCAAACTGCTGTCATGTTGGAAAGAATAGGGCACTGGGGCAAGGTATTGGAATCTCCAGTTTAAAAGTGGGCACGGCTAGTCACCCGGTGTGTGACCTTGGGCATCTCCTTGCCCGCTCTGCAGACCCAGAGTCCACACTGGTTAACGTGTCATGTCGTTTTGAGACTTGAAGGCTAATGACTGTGAACGGGCACTAATGACTTTGAGACGCAGCAAACTCACTCCAGCTCCCGTTGCTTTGGAGAGTGACAATCTGTTGACAAAGGTCTAGTTGGCTGCTTTAGGCCGATGCTCTTGGCTGTCAGTCACCCTGGAGGTGCCTGGAAGGAGTGGGGGGCTGCCCAAGACATGGCTATGGCCCACGTGCAAGGCAGCTGTGGGGCTGCAAGCACATATTTGAGAGGGAAAATCATTTTCCTTCAGCAATAAATCTGGCAGCTGCAGGAGATGCGGATCCCCGGCCCGGGGGTTTTCCAAGCCCTATCAGACTCCTGGCTTCTTCCCAGGGTGCTCATGTGCCAAAGACTCGGGCGGGAAACCTGATCCCCCCACCCCCAGGCCCGACGGGCCTCAGTGCGGACTCTCCACACACTGCTGCACAGAGCCCACCTTTGGACCCGCTGTTTTGTGCTGCTTTGCCTCCCAGCGGTTCCACATCATATACGAACCCCACAAGGCATCACAGGGCACCAGGGAGCCACGGAGCCTCTGCACTGGAAGAATCTAGAGAACCTTGATTCCCCGGTCTCCCAATCTTTTCAGTAGTTTCATTAAAAGAAAATGAAATCCCTGCAAATGGTACTTTTAAAGCTCAGTTTTATAACATTAGCTTATTATATAGCCAATAAAAGAACACATGATGCAGTTTAGATGGACTTTAAAATGAAAAATTCAGGGTTAGGGGTGACAGTTATACTCACATTAACATCAGCATTCTATTTATTTCTGCATGTGATGTATTTGTGTGTGTGTGTGTGTGTGTGTGTGTGTGTGTGTGTGTGAATGTATTTTTATCAGTTTTGGAGAGGAGGGAAGAGAGAGAGAAATATCAATGATGAGAGAGAATTATTGATTGGCTGCCTCCTGCATGCCCTCTAATGGGGATCGAGCCTGCAACCTGGCATGTACCCTTGAATGGAATCAAACCTGGGACCCTTCAGTCCACAGTTCGGACGCTGTACCCATTCAGCAAAACCGGCTAGGGCTGCATATGATGTTGTTGCAGGTCATTAAGAAGATAAGTAGCTGAAGATGGTAATATGTTTTAATTATCCTGCAATCTTAGGATACCCTTCAATTAGAGATGGCTAAGAAGCATCATTTGAGTCTGCTGAAGAATGAGTTCACCTGTGTCTCTGGGAGTTGGGGTGAATTGGCAGGTTTAGGAACTACAGACAAAGTTACCCAGTCATGGAGCATGCTTTCCACATCTGTGGATCTCAGTGCCAGCACAGCACCTGGCTCATAATAGGAACTTGATAAATGTTCGTTGAATGAATGAATCAATGGTTAGTTTACTTGATGTTTTAATCTTGAATCTATCTTCCTGCCAAACTGTCTACCATATTCTCAGTGAAGACAGATGGATGGATGAATAGAAGGATGGATGGATGAATGGATAGATGGATGGATGAAAAGACAGGCTCTAGTAGTATCTCAGAGTCATCATTCTAAATGGAAAGCCCATGTTTATATTTTCATACAAAAAGATTGCCTCCTGTGGTGGCAGATGTTCACCTTGCTAGAACCACATTGCTCAGTCTCCCTAGCAGCTACGTTTGGTGATTTAACTAAATTTTCATGGGTAGAATGTGAGCAGAACAGAATCTGTAATATCTGCATCACTTGCTAATATAGCACCCTCCTCTGCTCTGCCTTTCTCGCTATGAGCTGGTGTGCTGGTGGCCCAGCTCTGATCACATGGTTGAGGACAGCTCTCCAGAGGACAGCAGAGCAACAAGATAGAAGAAGCCTGGGTGCTGAGTGACAGTGTGGAGCAGAGCTTCCCAACTGGCCTTGGCCATTCACCTCCAGACCCTCATGCCACAGAGAAACAGTGTTCAGTCTGATTAGGGTCTCTGTTCTAGCAGCTTATACAGCCTGTGTCCTACCTACCACATCAGTCTAGGATTTACTCCTCAATTATAATCATTGTTTTGCAGAGGATGTATTTTGCTAAAACCATAGAAGTTTAAGCCAGGGTATGGCATGTGGAAACCTAAAAGGGAAAAGTAGAGCTTCTCCTCCAGCATCCAACCTTCCAGGGACACACGTAGCAAGGACCAGTGTGGTGAGACACCAGTGGAAGAGGGAGCAGTTCCCAGTGATGCTGGGGACAGGCACCAAGGCCTCCATAGCCACAGCTCTGACCCCTCGCCCTCAGCTCCGACCAAATAGGAGCAGCCTTTCAAAGAAGCAGTATCTTCAGGTCCTCATCATCCCAGGACACACCTCTGACTGACAATTTCCATATTCCTTCTTCATGAAGAGTGTGTGTGTGTGTGTGTGTGTGTGTGTGTACGCATGTGCGTGTATATGTGTGTGTACGCACGTGGATGCATGCATGTGTGTGTATGTGTGGGTGCATGTGTGCATGGATATGTCTGCATATGTGGATGCATTCTGTGTGTGTGTGCGTGTGTGCGTGCGTGCATGCATGTACAGTGGGCATGTGTGGTGCTGTGAAGGCTTGACAGAGGGGGTGGAGGTTGAGAATTTAAACAAGGCCCCACCTGGAAGACATGTTCTAACTTCCACTCTGCATGTTGTGCCAATCGTCCAGCTGTGATTGATGTGACTCTCACACTGGAGTTAGCTTTCCACCTAGACCTCAGGGTACAGCCATTACTGGGTTATGCCCCCCAGAGGGTGTAGGTCTCCTCTATCTGTGAGCAACCCCCTCCTCGGCCTAAGCATTTCATCTCAGACTCCAACATGAAGTGCCACAGAGCCAGTAGCCCTGCTCGCTCGCTCGCAGTTCCTCACTGCTGTTCACTCTCCCAGGCCTTGTCTCGCTCCCTTTTGATCTCCCTGAAGCTGGTACCCAGCGCTAGCACTGCAATGGCACTTTGATCCAAGTAATAGAACCAGGCAGAGGGAGACAGTAACATATGTTGAAAACCCTTTACGGCTGGCTTTGGGCTTAGATGTTTAATGAGGGCAAATTCTGGAAAACCCGGGAAATAAAAAACGGAAAGATGCAAATAGGAAGAGATTATCACTGAATTCTTCTAACTGTCTTACAAGCCCCTCTGGAGGGTAGACAGTGACTAAGAGGGACTCTGCCACGGATGACAATTAGGGCTTGGCAGGCAGAAGTGCGGTTTATAGCTGCTCCTGTATAAAGCTAAACGTTCCAATTCATTTTTTTCTATCACTGGTTCTGTCAGCTTTCCACCTCCCACCCCCGCCCCACAAGCTTGTTAGGCATGAGTCAGGGAGAGGATGCTGTTCCTGAGGAGCTGGGATGTGGGCGCCCACCCCTCCCTCCGCCCAGGCCCCCACTCCAGGAGACCAGGGTCTGCTGAGGCAGGGAGGCAGGAAGCTGTAGGAGCCACTCAGGGACAGGCATGTGTGCATATGTGCATGGATGTGTCTGCGTGGTATTACTTATACATGGGATCTTTAAAAAAATCAAACTTGTAGGAACAGAGAGTGGAAAAGTGGTTGTCAGGGACTGGAGGTGGGAGAGGGTGGCAAGTGGGGAGAGGTTGGTAAAAGGGTATAGACTTGCAGCTGTAAGATGAATAAGGTCTGAGGATCGCAAGTATAACATGGGGACTGTAGTTGATGATAGTGCATGGTATAACTGAAATTAACTAAGTGAGTAGAACTTAAATGTTGTCATCCAAATATATATAGTTTTATTTGTATCAAATCATCATGATGTACACTTTAAATATCTCAAAATTCTGTTTGTCAGTTTTACCTCAACAAAGCTGGAGAATGGGAGGTGGGGGGGGGGGATTAAATTCAAAGTGTCTTACAAAATGCTTGGTGACCCTCATGCTTTACCAAGCAAGCACTCAATTCACATTTCCTACTGTTATTCCCTCCTGCCTTCCTCTCTGGCCAAGGTTCCCGGCTGTAACTCGCGCTGGCCCCTGGGTCCATCGGCCACCCCATGGCCTCTGACTCTGAAATTCAGTGTTGACCTGAAGATGGTGAGACTCACGTATCAGCAGCGAAGGAAGCACATCTTTAAAAGATTTCTCTCCCGCCAAATGCCACCGGCATTGCCACGCCATTGTGCATACTTATTCCCAATTCTCTTAGCATGCTTACAGGGAAGGAAGGCATCACTTTTCTTCATTTTATAGAAATGGAGACAAGTCTCAGTGAAAATAACTGAATGGACCAAGTTCTGGAGCCAAGATTTGCACTAGTTGGGTCTGGTGTCAAAGCCCACAGAATCCCATGCCCACATGGTACCAGATAGGCCCTCCCAACTTCACCTCACCCTCCAACCAAATGCCTCGGCCAAATGGGCAGGACAGACCTATGGATGTGAGTGGACAGGGCAGCCACATGGGCATCCTGAAAACACCTGGGGAAGAAATAAAGACCAATGGGATGAAAAGGATGAATTTAAAAAATATATATTTTTACTGATTTCAGAGAGGAAGGGAAAGGGAGGGAGGGAGGGAGAGAGAGAGAGAAAAACAAATGAATGATGAGAGAGAATCATCGATCTGCTGCCTTCTGCACACCCCACACTAGGGATCAAGCCCACAACCCTGACTAGGAATTGAACCATAACCTCCTGGTTCATAGGTCGACACTCAACCATTGAGCCATGCCAGCTAGGCAAAAGGTGAAATTTTGAATTTGGACAGGGGCTGGAATAAGCCTTGCTACTATCTAGAGAGAAAGAACTTGCCAAACCAATTAATAATGTAAACAGGCCTTTCCAGAACCTTTAACTGGTATAATCCTGTTCAAGTCAGTGAACATTTCATATGGGTCCTAGAGATACAGAACTGATGACTCTGTCCTTTTCAAAGGGAGCTCACAGGCCAGCCCAGAAGCAGGCATCTAAGTGCTCATATACACACTCAATAAATTTTAAAATTTTAATTAAAAAAAATGAAGTTCTGCATGAGCCCAGTGACAAGAGGAATGAATTGAGTTTGGGAAGGTCCAAGAAAGCATAAGACTCAACTATTTTCAGAGACCCATTTCCTTCAGAAGTACCTTCAATTGGAAAAATTAACCTGCAGATTATAAGGATTCTCTTTAGCCCTGACTGGCTTGGCTCAATGGATAGAGCATCGGCCTGTGGACTGAAGGGTCCCAGGTTTGATTCCAGTCAAGGGCATGTACCTTGGTTGCAGGCACATCCCCAGTAGGAGGTGTGCAGGAGGCAGCTGATGAATGTTTCTAACACCTCAACCTTGGTAAGCCTAGTGGAAACTATTAGGGAAGCTTTAAAACATGAAGATTTTGCCTCTTCTAGAGACATTTTAGAATTTAGATGTATGCTTCATTCAAGTATGTGTTCCTCTCAGTCCAAGTCAGTCCAGCCTCTCTGCGGACTGTGTGTTGAAAGGTTATACATTCCATTTCTTGGGGGACAGAATTGGAGAAGGTGATGGTCCTGGCGGTGGCTCCTGGGCAGGTCCTCACCCTTCCAAGCACATGGCCACGCTAGTGGCACCTCCGAGGGCTTTGCAGGATTCGCACGAGAAGTTGCTACCTAGGTGGTTCTTTAGCCTAATTGCTTTGGTGTCTGTTTTTTGCAATGATATTTACCATAAAAATGGGGAGAACGTGGTACAGAGGGATGCAAGGTTAAGATGAAAGGGAGGGCATAGGCAATGGCACCAGGGGGAGGAAACCAGTCCATATACTGTACTTGGCATTTAACCAGATTTTCAGGAGAAGCAGGGGCAGAGGGACCTAGTCAAAGAATGGCAACATGCAGAGGCAGATTTGGCAAGGAGCAAAAAGATGGAGCAAGAATAGGCCTTGGCCTGGAAGGGTCTACTTTGGAAGGAGGTTGTGAGGCCGTGAACCCACCGTGGCAGGATGTTGGGGCCATGGGAGGTCGGCAGCAACCAGAAGGCGCCCGGCGGTTACCCCCCAGGGCTGCTGAGCCTGCGTAGGCCCACTTCGCACACCCCCTCTCAAAACCCAACAGCCCGCCTTGCAAGCTCACCCAACCCCAACTACCCTGACTCAGCAGGCCCGGGAAGCACCGAGAAACCCTTTGGGGGAAATCCAAAGCCCAGATCTCCTTATTCTGAGAACCTTCCACCACCAGAAGGAAGAAAAGATCGGGAGAGTCAGCACTTTCCAGCTCGCCATCCCTCTCCACCGTGGGGGCACCAGCCAGAGGCTGGTGGCGCGGCAGCTATTTTTACCCTCAGATTTCCGGCACTGCAGACCAACCTTGGTTACAGGACACCACAGTCAACTCAGATCCGTCCACAGCCATCCCAAGAAGCTTAGCCACAATGCGCAGCTGTGCATGGCCACACTCGTCCTTACCCCGGACACCCGGGCTCCAGCTACAGAAGTCAACTTCCAAGGCCCACCCCGGAGAAGCGAGGCGGCGGCTCCCTCGGGCTGTCCAGGCGACCCTGTGAGGCCTGGGATAGCCAGCAGCCTCTGCTGGTGGAGGAGGACGCCAGGCTTGAGGTTCCTGTCTGAATCCTTCAAAGGGCCTCTAAGTTGAATGTTCCCGTGGTTTGTGGCAGACCCCGTCCAGGAGAGTTCTTTGTAGCCACAAGGAGCAGCTTTGTTGAAAGCTGTCTTGCTCCAACCCTGTTTTGATGGTCACCCACACAACGTGGTTCCTTTCCTTCTCTTCTAAGCCTCTCACCTGGGAGCCTCCAGGCAGACTCACCTTATTTTTCCATCTCCCATGTGTCTTTCAGTCTGTAGACTTCTCTCAGGAGTCCCAGGGGCTGGCATGTTTTGAGAAGGAAACACTGCCTCATAATATAGACAGATAAATCCTGTTGATGCCAGAGAGGAATTTTCAAACCGAGATAGGACTTTTCTCCTGCCTGGAAGACATGGGAGAGGATCCCGTGAGTGTCAAGTCCCACCCAAGGCTTTTTCAGGCCATAGTGAGGAGGGCTTCGAAGGGTAAGGACAGGATCACCACATCCTCTCTTCCAAAGACAGCCAAGGGCTTTGGGAGACTCTGGGGTGATGGCTAGGAAACGGGTGAAGGATAATTCTATATTATAAAAGGCTAATATGCAAATTGTCCCTACGGACAGGAGTTCAACCGATCAGGTGTTAGACATGAACTGACCACTAGGGGGTGGCATGGACCATGGTGGGCATTGGTGATGGGGCAGGTGGCTGAGGGAAGGGAGGCTGCCCAGGCAAGCAGCTGCCAGGGACCTACCCGTGCATGATTTTTGTACACTGGGCCTCCAGTCTCTTATAACTATTGTTAGTAATGGCCCTTATGGTTGTTGTGACAAAGAGATTCCTGCCTAAAGGCCAAAGGCTGGGTCCACTGAGCTCCCCGGCTTCCCTCAGGAGAGGGCCTCACATTGATCACTTCTAACTCCTGTGATCAAGATGTTGTCAACCGAAAGCAACTGAATACCCGAACTACCATTTTCTTCTTTGTTATGGGCCAATATTTTTTAAGACTCAAAACACCACTAAATTACGAGGCTTTCCCCCATCAGATTTCCTTCAGAAAATTAACATGGATCAAGAAGGATTCAGTGTGGGTCAGACTCTAAGTCTGCACGGCTCAGGGAGCTCAAGTGCTGGCCAACGGCCCCTCCTTCACAGGTCCGGCTTCCGGTAGCCATTCATCAGGGGATTTGCGGCAGCAGTATTTTCCATTTCAGTTACTGAGCGGTGACTCACCGGCTGAACTCACCGGCTGCAGAGTTACCCGCCCACCGGCAAGGGCGCCACAGGGTTTAGAAGGCCGGGCTGAGGGTGGGAGAGGGGTGAGCTGAGGTGGGAGGAAGGCTGAGAGAAAAGAATGTTATAAAAATAACAGACTCCTTAGGCCCACTATTTCATCATGCAATATTCAACTATTAGATCCTGGCCCAAAATAGCTGCTCCCGACTGCCTTTCCCCTTTGTGTTGGCTCCAAGAAACATGGAGCACGCGGTAGCCGAACAGAATGCCTCATTCATGAGAGTCTGGCGGATGCCAGCGAGTTCATGACTTGATAATCCCTGACAGCCCTCATTAAATCTGGGAGCTGCAGGTGTGAAGGCCGCTGGGGCGGGGGCTGTAATCCGGCCGAGGGCTGGAGCTCTGTCAGTTGAGGGACCTTGTCAGGTGAGGGCAGCCGTCCAAGTCGATAAGGGAACAGTGCCAATTCAGCAGGAGCGCTCAGGCAGAAGTCGCTTTTCATGGCCAAGAGTCAGAGGCTGTTCTCTGAGTTCCTCGGGTGTGTGTATAAACGCTTGGTTTCTTCAACAAAATTGAGCTGCAGGTACCCCAAAAGGGAGAGAATCTCCCAGTACTGACTCTCATCTCTTTCCCCTGTCCCCCCAAAATAAAATAAAATAACACACACACACACACACACACACACACACACACACACACACACGCCCCTTACCTTCCTCTCAGGGATCAGTCCTAACTGCTGTTTTCTGTGGACCAACTTCGGCAGCTGGAGCACAACAACCATCTCTGCTTGGGGCAGGGGACCTTCCCTGGGGAGCTCCCCTGCCGGCCCCCCCCCCCCCCCCAGTCCACCTCAATTTTATGAGGGAAATGAGTGCACCTCAGGGCATTTTTTTTTGACAAAGGAACAGGTTTAGGTTCCGGGCAGGATCAGCTGCCACGAGCAGTGTGATTTTAGGAGTGCCTTTAGGAAAGTTTGAGCTTCAAAACATTTCTCCCTGAAACACTGATCCCTGAAATCCCTCAGTTAGGAGTGTATTAATTTTGGTAAACATTTTATTCTATTTCAGGTACTATTGAGAGTCATAACACATGAGGGACATTAAGGAGAGAAATTGTTGTAGGGTCGAACCAACCATAACCTGGGCGCCTTACCTTATGAGACCGGTCTCCCCGATTTCAATAAATCCTTGTGGCTTCTGTCTCTGGCTAAGATCCCCGAAAGGAGGGAGAGCCTCCTGCCCCTCCTGGGGGGTCCCTCTCTCCTCCTGCTGGAGGGAGAGCCTCCTGCCCTTTCTGGGGTGGGGGGGGAGGTTCCTCTCTCCTCCTGCTGGAGGGAGAGCCTCCTGCCCCTGCTGGGGGGTCCCTTTCTCCTCTCTCTCCAGTATATCGCTGGGGACCTCCAAATGTTGAGGGGTCAAATCCTGGGTTCAGAATAAGACCACCGGGTGCTGATGATTGATTAAAAAGCAGGCAAAGATTTATTGAAATATCTGGCTAGGACAGTCGCAAGAGCACCACACGCAGGTGGGCTCCACAGGACTGCACCATTTCAAGGGTAGGCAATCCCTTTTAAAGGTTCAAACCACAGGAATTTTTCTTTGTTCTAAATTCTAAATCCTAAAGACTACATTCTAAAGACTGGGGTCAGCCCACAGAGTCGTTTCTAGTCACATCCTGCTGGACATTGGAATGTGGCCCTATCTTGCAATAGTGATAACACAGAAGCAGAGCTCAGAGGTTATTTACAGTTTCTATCTCTGAAGGTTACTGAGTCAGTGGGAATTAATCTCCTGTGCTCCTGGTCCCAGGCAAGGAAAATTGCCTTAGCCTCCAAGTCACCATCTGAAAGCTAAGGTAAATAGCTGTCTCCCCCACCCCTCCCCCCATGTTTAATCAGGTGCAAGAGCCAAACTAGAAGGGTTAAAATTCAAACAGCAGTTTTTACCAAAGTATGGTTGCCACTATATTTCAGAAATTACCCAGGTTCTACAGCCAGTGGCTCCACCAGCAAACCCTTGGTTGGCTGTCATGAAAGAGAACTGACACGCATGGCAGCTTGTGACAACCTTGAACCCTCATCTTCACAATGGGAAGGATAACAAAACCAGCACCTAACTCCAGAGGTTTGGTAGGAAAATGCAATGATGTCCAGAAATCTGCATGGGCACCACAGTAGAAAAACAGTCAAGTGGAAACTTCCTAAATGTAGCATTTGCCAGAAGATGGGGTCCAGGGAAGTGCAATTCTGTTAGACCCTTCCAGGTGATTTTGGTCCTTGACCTAGCAGAGGACAGGCTCTCCAGGAGGAAGGCCACAGTATGTGCCCCAAAGACTTGGCTTTGTGAGGTCTCAGAGTCTTTTGGTGCAGAGAGGCAATATCGGCCGCTGGGCTCCTGGTTGACAAGTTGTCTAGTATCTATGGGAACATCTGTTTCCAACTTCGGTATACACATTTAAATCTGTGCTTCGTGAAAATACCTACGACTAATTCACTCGTTCACCTGGTCACCTAGATAGCAACCAATATTTGAGGAATCGGGAACAAAAACACAGAAGTCATTCAAAACAATCCAAGCCATTGAAATTCAACCACCGTGTCAACACACTTTGCAAGCAGACAAGAAAAATGTAACACTGAAGCTATTTCAATGGCTTTAGCTAAGCAAAATAAACCTAGAGGGGAAAATAAAATTATTTCTTCCAACTGGAGTTTTAACAAGGGGAGAGAAATCAAATGCTTTCCTTGAACTCTACAAAGCAAACAAAGCCTTTCAAAGGTCCACGAGAAATGGCAGGTATTAAGGTGATTAAGTTTGAGTGGATATGCAAGAAATGGCTCTGGAGAACCGTGGGCCAACCAGGGCAAGCGGTGGGGACAGCACCCATCAGAGTTACAAGGATTTGACAGCGTTAGAAATGCAAGCCTGGAGCTATGAACTTGAAACCCAGGGCGTGGAAACTGAATCCACTTCTGACTCCCCCTTACTCTCACCTCCCAACAGAATAGAACCCGAATGTCTTCAGAAAACTGTAGTTGTGGAGAAATAACAGGCAAAATATTTGAAATCATTAGCATTTACTGGGGCCTTCCTTCTCTGTTTTTCTAATTGGCCTTTCTCTGTAGTTCACTAGGGCTGCCATAACAGAATACCACAGACTGGGTTGCTTAAACAACAGGAATTTATTTTCTCACCGTTCTGGAGGCTGCAAGTCCAAGATCAAGATGTTGGCAGGTCTGGTTTCTCCTGAGGCCTCGCTCCTTGGCTTGCAGATATCTGCTTTCTCACATTATTGGGGTTTTGTGTGCTTGCATCCATGATGTTTCTTTGTGTGTCCAATTTTTCTCCTCTTATAATAATATCAGTCAGCTTGGATGAACAGCCACCGTAACTCATTTTAATTTAATTACTTGGTTAAAGGCCCTCAGTCACATTCTGAGGTACTGGGAGTTAGTACTTCAAATGTGTGATTGTTGGGGGAGAGAACAGGGAGAGGGGCACAATTCAGCCCATAAAACTCTGTTCTTAATCTCTACACCTTTGCACTGGGAGGATTCTGCTATTAGCTCTCTTGCCTCTTGTCTCGTCTATCTTTCTCAAGTAGAATAAGACAGGCACCCAAACAATTATGGTACAGGGTAGAAAAATACCTCCATGGGGGAAACTTAAACCAGGAAAGTGATCAAAGAGGGGTTTGAGCAAAGTCAAAGTTGATGATCAGGTGGAGGATGGATTAATGATTGCCCGGATTCATTCGGCCCACGGTATGTGTCTCCTCTGGTAAGTGCTTCACACACACCTCTCATTTAAGCTCATAACAATCCTGTGAGCAAATATTCATCCCAATGACCTGGTGAGGAAGTGGGGGCTCAGACTGAGCAGGGATTCAAACCTAAATTAGACTCTCCCATACTCCAAACATACATCTGAGATTCTCCCATCCATGCTCTTCACCATCTGGCCCGGAGGCCTACTAAAGGACGTTTGCAAAAGACTATCATTTGGAGAGAAGCAAACGGGAGGATTTAAGATTCACGGTTTAGAGTTAGTATTTGAGGAAGTTCCAATTTTTGAAAAAAAATGTCCAAGTGTAGAAAAATGACTGCCATGCCTCAGTGTACTTGCTCTGGTGTGTGGCTTGCGAAGGCACAGAGTCCCTGCAGCTCCTGAGTGCAATGTATACCTCTAGCACATGGACCGAGGGCCACAGTGCTCCCCAGGGAGGCACAGAGAGGAAGAGCTTGTCTTTCTGGGAGGGAGTCTAAAGGGGTGTTGTTCTCAGTACCAAGCCAGTCCTGTGTTCTCATACCATAATGTGTGCTTGCATTTACATGCACCATACAACACTCAAAGAAGTTGTCCCTCTGACCCGACCCCCTCCCAGTGGTGGTGGTGGTGAGGGGGCAGGTCAGAGTGGATGCTGCAACAGCAATGACAGAGCTCCTAGCACTGGAGAGGCCGCTGCTACTCAGAACCACATCCAGAACCGTAGCAGACATGAGCCCGAGCATCAGCAGGAGCTCTGCTTGGGCAGCAAGCGTAAGTAGATGCTATACCAGTGGTCGGCAAACTGTGGCTCACATGTGTCTCTTTGGCCCCTTGAGTGTGGCTCTTCTACAAAATACCACACGTGGGCGCGCACCTACAGTGCGATTGAAACTTCGTGGCCCATGCCCAGGAGTCGGTTTTTGATTCTCAGAAGAAATTTCAATCATTGTACTGTTGATATTTGGCTCTGTGGACTAATGAATTTGCCTACCACTGTGCTATGCAGTTGTGGCCACCGGCAGGAAGATGGCAGACTTCTTGCCTATACTGGGATACTAATGGGAAATGCCGGGCACACCTCCCTGGGTCTAAGGGAACACAGAGTGGATTCAACATGGGAACCCAGCTGCTCCTGGTCACCCCCCTCCCTGCCTTCTGGGTTCCCCACATACCACGAGGCCCTGGATGACAAGCTGCAATTACAGTGAAGTGCTAAAGTTACAGGTTGTTCTAAACAGCCTCCGACAAAGGCTATTCAGTGAGAAGGAACCCTGGGCGGTTAGAAACCTTTTTTGCTGTGCAGAAACCATAAGGTTTGCATCCAAGAATGTGTTGTCTGTTTGAGGCCGGCCTTTATTCTTTCAGGCGGGTGCCAGTGGCATGCATTTCAAATGAGCAGTTTTCTGTGGCCCGAGCCTGTGGCCGAGGCATATCTAATCAGGTTAACAGCCGTTCATCCCGGCTGTCAGCTCGCTGGAAATCGGAACATTATCTGCAACCACACGCACAACTCAAATAGCAGGTTGGCCCTCGGAGCCCTGCCTCCCCGGCTCCCTCCTGACCTGGCTGTGGTGGCCCCTGGCTTGTTCTTGTCCTACATGACGGGAGAACAGTAGCAAAGCTATTTCAGGGATGAAAGCAGCTAATTGCAGATTTCCATCACAGCCAGCCACTCAGAACACAGGTTTGGAGAGTGCACTGGTGGTCTTTGGCTGTGGGAGGGTTCTGGCTTGTTGGCCCGTGTCGTTGCTCGTCCACACCCTGGGCCCACAAAGCTGTTAATTGGAGGCTCTTGCATGTGGGCCGTTTGGTTCTGGGTGTGAGGAATGTAGTGGAATTTCGTGTGAAACAGCATGCAATGTTTTCTTGGCCCTCAAAGCAGGCCAGAAGGGCCTCTGAAAGCCCTCTTCTCCTCCTGCCTGCTGGGTGGGTGAAGAAGCCGTGGCTCAGGAAGTCCCCTAGCCAGCGGGGGGCAGAGGTGGTGAGACTCTGTGTTTCCAGGCCTCCTTTCTGGGGCTCTCTTTTCTGAGATGTCTGCACAACTCAGTCATGCTGCTTAGAAGCTTCAGGAAGGCAGTGACACAGGCTTCTTTGAGGCCAGGCTCATTCAGATCCAAGCTCTACCACACACAGAGGCACGATCTTGGGCGATAGTTGCCCCACCTATACAACAGGGATCATACAGCCTGCCTATCGGGTTGTTAAGTAGGACAGGAGTCTCAAGGTGTGAGTCATTCTTACCAAATGCTATTCTTTTTTTTATTTTATTTTTATTGATTTTTCAAAGAGATGAAGGGAGAGGGATAGAGAGCTAGAAACATCGATGAGAGAGATACATTGATCAGCTGCCTCCTACAACCCCCCCGTTCCCCCCAGGGATGTGCCCACAACCAATGTACATGTACTTGACTGGAATTGAACCTGGGACCTTTCAGTCCTCAGACCGATGCTCTATCTACTGGGCTAAACCAGTTTTGGCCCGAATGCTACTCTTAATCAATGTTAAAGTGTAGTACACTATTTTGCAGACCAGCTGTAAACAGGAAAAGCTTGACAGAAACTGAACTGAATAAATGCAGTCAACTGCACAGAAGAAATCAACATAGAATTGACCAAATAAGCAATGGCCAAGCCTCCCTTGGTATCCTTTGGATACAAATCTCACCTCTCCGTTACCTGATGCCAGTAAATAAAACTATCTTGGGACAATCATCTCTTATTTTTTAGCAGAGCACCCAAGCAGTGAACCCCTTGAGTTCAGTAGCAGGTTGACCAGTTAAGTGAATAAGATCCTGACTTGATCACGCCTGGAAGGTGATTTTTCTGTGTGACCCCTCCAGCTTCCTAAGCACTTCCTGTCATTTGTCAGAGGTGGTGCCTGCAGGTCAATGGAACATAGTACTGGAAAAAATGGAGACATGAGTGGGATCATAAATTCAGGAGAAAAATACCTATTATTTTCCATAAATAACACTTTTATAAATGTCCAGTGAAAAATAAGACCTTTGCCCTGGCTGGTTTGGATCGGTGAATAGAACATCGACTCAAGGGTCCCAGGTTCGATTCCAGTCAGGAGCATGTACCTTGGTTGTGGGCACATATCCAGTGGCGGGTGTGCAGAAGGCAGCTGATCAATGTTTCTTTCTCATCAATGTTTCTAACTCTCTATCTCTCTTCCTTCCTTTCTGTAAAAAATCAGTAAAATATATTTTTTTTAAAAAGAAAGAAAAATAAGATCTTTGATAATGGTTCTTCCTTCTCTTTAAAATGGAGTGAAGTGAGGATGGCATGCTCACAACTGCTCAAGGTCGTTGGCCTCTCAGAAGAAGCAAATTACCATTGGTCCCAAGGACACACTGCACAGAATAGCTGGTAACAGCCAGGGAGGGCTTCCCTCCTGCAGGGAAAGAGAGACTAGGACAGGCTTTGCTGGCTCCATCCTCTCGCACTGACCTTGGGCCAGATAAGAGTCAATAGGTCTGAGGAGCCTCAAAGGCCAGGGAAGGAGCTACACAGGGTGGAGACTGCCAGGCTCCTGGAGACACTGGAGATGCAGAGTTTATCTCTCTGCCAAACCAGACACCTCCGTGGAAAGTGAAATTTCTTGGCAATCTTGCCACATCTTTGAGGAAGATTAAAAAAACAACAACAAAGCAATAATAAAAAGAAAGAAAAAAAGTTTGATTAGAAAACCATGAGCCTGATTGTGTATAGAGTCATAGCTGGAAAAAGAAAATTTATGATTTCAGAGATTATTAGCAGGGAAGAAATAGCTGTCCTTAACTGCAAATAAGAAAAATTTAAAAACCCCAAATAATCAGCAAATTTACAGACTGATAATGATCAGAACTGATAAGAATAAGGACTAATAAGGATATTTAGCAAGGTTGCTAGAGACTAGTTTAACTTACAAAAAAACTCAACTAATAACATTTTTTTTCTATACTGGCAATAGAAAACTAAAATATAATATAACATATTATTGTGAATAATAGAAAAACTGAAGTATCCAGGATTTATTTTAAAGACTAAACCATGAAAGAAAGTTAAAATTCTTCTACAGGATACCGAAGAAATCTAAATAACTGGGGAAAAATACTCCACACACTCAGATGGGATGGCACGACATTATAAGGCTGAGATATCCCCTAACTCAGTGGTTGGCAAACTGTAGCTCTTGAGCCACATGTGGCTCTTTGGCCCTTTGAGTGTAGCTCTTCCACAAAATACCACAGCCTGAGCGAGTCTATTTTGAAGAAGTGGCGTTAGAAGAAGTTTAAGTTTAAAAAATTTGGCTCTCAAAAGAAATTTCAATCGTTGTACTATTGATATTTGGCTCTGTTGACTAATGAGTTTGCCCATCACTGCCCTAAATGATCTACAAATGCAGTATAATCCTAATATAAAAATACATCGCATGTTTAGAAATTCAATATGTTTATTCTAAAATATTTATGGAAACATAGAAATTCACAAATAATTAGTCTATAAAAGATTTGCTTTACCAAACATCAATATATATTATAAAGGAAAGCCAAATAGAAAAAGATAGGCAAAGGATGTAAACAGGCAATTTATGGAAAAGGGAGATCCATCCAGCTAAAGAAGCATGTGGCGAAATGCTCAGACTCTTCAGAAATGAGAGAAACTCAAAGTGAGTCAAGAATTCTGTATCATTTGACACACAATGGGATGTTGAAATGGAAAGGTTGGATGGATCTGTGGAAATAGGAAGCTTGCGTGCTTCTGGAGAAGTACAATTGGGGGCACTCACACTGCAAAGCAACCTAGGTGGCCACACTCAGTCACAGTCAGTGAAGTGTGTTGGTGTGTTTGTGTCTCAGCAGTGCCGCTCCCGCACATGTAGTTCCTACATATCTATAAGGGAACAAGTATGTTCACCGAAGATTTTTTGTGGTTGCTAGAGGAAGAGGAAACCTTGGTGTAAATAAGTAAAATGGAGTGAAAGTGTGCTATGGAGTACGAAGAAGCAGAGAGGCATGGCACTGCATGGATATATCATATGAACATGGTGTATACTGAGGGGGAAACTAAGAAACAGAATGAAGTTCATAGGACCATATAATTTATACAAAGGAAGTATTTGCATGCTTAATTGTCATACTAAGCATTGAGAAGCATGTATACAAATTCAAGAAAATATAGGTAACACATTAGAGTGGCAGTTTACAGGGAGAAAGGATGCTTGCAGGAAATGGGGCATCAGTGGGACAAGGCCTAGACCTTGAAGACTGACAGATGCTGTGAACTGAGTGTGATGCTGTCCACCTGTGGTCCATATGCAGGTAAGAGAAGAAGAGAAATCTGTTGTGTGTAAAAGACAGTTCCATGCTTGGCATTTGTTTTGAGATTACACGGAAGCAAATTTGGAGTGATTTATCTTCCTAAGGAGATTCTGGTGAGTCCAGTGGGATTTAGTTACATTAGACCTGCTGGATCCATGATTCATTCACTATGTCTTCAACATCTTGTCTGTTTTCATTATGTCTTAAAAAACTGGGGCCTGAGGTTGTTTCAGAGTTGGATATTGGAAAACAATGCTGCTAAGTATGAGTATTTTAGCAAGAGTTGATCATTTTGAGAGTTTTTAACACCAAACAAATAAATTGGAGAAAGAGCTAAAGACAAGAAGGCCTCACTTTAGAGATTGCTAAAAGGGTAAAAAAAAGAGAAGAACAAAAATCAAAATACAATTTATAGTTGATACAAATTTGTATTTTTGAATTAATTGTTTTTTTATTCATCTTAGAATGTATCCTGGAGAAATATTATCTCAATGTTTCTTTCTAGATCTCAAGTTCATTTTCTGTGAAAAGAATGATCCATATACTGATTCATTTCATTCTCTAGCAATCCTGTGAATGAGATATCAAAACCTCACTTTACAGAAGAAAACAACCGAAGCTCAGAAAGGTATAACTATACTTTTCCCAGGCCATGAGAGCAGAAAGTGGAGAATGATTTGACTCAGATAGCTGACTAGTTTCAAAGCGCCTGCTCTTTCTTTTGCTGTCCACTAAAAGGCATTTGAGCTTAACTATGATTGTATAGAGGCCTTTTTGACATTATTTTATGGTATGCAGTACAGGAAAAGAAAAACTCTAAAATCATACCACTAAATATAAGAAAGTCAATGAACTAACCTCTTAAACTCAAGAATATCACATCCCTGCCATAATCCTGCATGGCCATCATCATCTATTATTATCTGCTAGCAGCATATCAAAATATAAGACAGTGACTAAGAAAAAAATGACCCTAAGTGTTGATCCAAGTGAAACTTCTAGAAATAAAATAGACATTAAAAAACAAAACAAAAAAACAAACAAACAAGAAAACGCAGTGGTCAGTGAAATAGCAGATTAGATATAGTTGAAGAGAGAATTGGTGAACTAGAAAATAGTCATGAGGAAATTACTCAGATTAAAGCACAGAGAGACAGGAGTTGGAAAATATGAAAAAAAGTGAAGAGTCATGGAAGATAGAGATACTGTACAGATAATAGAAATTGCAAAGAAAGTAAACTCAGAATGAAGGAACATGTTTGGAATTAATTGCTAAAGCACTTGTAGAATTTATTAAAGACATTCATGTTCAACTTCCAAGCAGACTAAATACAAATAAACCCACCCCCTAGAACAACCAAAGTTGAGGAAAATTTAACAAAAACAAAAGAAAGAAAACGTAGATCACTTTCAAAGGAATAACAGACTGAAGGTAGACGTCTCATCAGCAACAATGGAGGCCATAAAATATGCAATGATATTCTCAAGGTGCTAAAGAGAAACAACTCCACCTAAAATTCTATGCATGAACTATCACAAGGAAGTCAAACAGAGATTTTTCTAGTATTGTAGAAACTAAGAGAATTTATAACTCACAGACCCTCATTCAACTATCTAAAGGACAAACACCAGGAAATAGAAAATTGAATCTGAGGAAAAAAGAAGATGCAAGGAAAAATGGCTAGCTAAGAAGCTGGTACATATTGACTAAGTCTAAATAATTACTGACTTTTCATATAGTAATAATAACAAGCGGGGGTGGTTAAAAACAAAAACATCCTAGAAAATAATGACAGAAGATGAGAGTAGTAATCAGAATTAAAGCTTTTCAAGGCCCTTGTTTTGTTTGGCAGGAGGGAAGGGATACTGATTAGCTTCAGACTTTCCTAGGCCAGGATATGTTCTTGGCATGTTTAGGGCAGCTATTAAAGGATAGAAAGAAAATGTGTAACAGGAAAACTAAAAGCTCCTCACCCCTTGACTCCAAGAGAAGAGGAAAGGTTTAGCTGCAGCCTACATTTCAGTGTGAAGGACAAGTAAATACTCTCCTTTTTAAAATTAAATATGTTTTATTGATTTCAAAGAGGAAGGAAAAGGGAGAGAGAGACAGAAACATCTATGATGAGAGAGAATTATGGATCAGCTGCCACCTGCAAGTCCCCCACTGGCGATCGAGTCAACAACCCGGGCATGTGCCCCTGACTAGAATCGAACCTGGGACCTTTCAGTTCTCAGGCCGAAGCTCTATCCACTGAGAAAATACTCTCCTGTTTTAGTCCTAAGTAAATACAAAACACGAGGAGGAAATGGACATATTTCCTTGCTGAAGACTTGCTAACTCAACCTTGGTTGGGTGTCACCCAGCAGTTGGAAAGAGTCACAGAGCAAGGGGGACTCAGAACCCTGCCCTCAGCCTGGCCTCTCCTCCCTGGGCCCTGGCTGCCAGCTCAGCTCTAGCTCCAGTCTGTCTCCCATGCACCTGCCCATCTGCATCCCAGCTCTGCCTTGCCTTACCCTTCTTCAGCCCCCCACCCCATCACATGCTGCCTGTCAGACAACATCTTGACATGGCAAGAAGGGCCACTTACTGAGCATTTGTGAGCCACCCTCATGCTAAGCATCTCCAGACAAGTTACTGAGCCTCTGGGACCTCAGTGTTCTCAGCTATAAATGGGAGTAGCAGTAACACCTACCCCATAGTGTGGCTGTGAGGCTAAATGAGTGAGTGTGTGTAGAGCACACGGAATGGGGCCTGACATTGAGCAAGCACAATGTATGTGTTGATTAAACAACAGGTAGTTCATCTCAGACCCAATGTTACGTGTGAGGAAACTGAGGCCTCGAGAAGCTCAGGAACTGGCTTGTGCCCAAATGTCATGCCCGCTGAGGCCAGAGCCCATAAATGGAGCGGTGACCCCTGCAGCTCAACACTGTCCCAGGCCAGGAGGAGGCCTTTTTCCCAGGCCCAGGTTTTGGATCATGTCCCTGCAACTGACCAAACCATGCTTAGCCTTGGGCACTGTGTGGGCTGCACCATCATAACGCCATGGACTAAAAAACTGGAGAGAAATGCTCAGCTCAGACCAGAGTGCGCTCTCTCTCTCTCTGAGTGACAGGGGGAAGAAGCTGTTCGAATGCAGGGCCAGGTGACCAGCAGCAGCCAGCCTGGCGATGAGGCCGGGGGTTTGGCTGTCTCCCAGAGAGGGAGCAGAGCCCACCACCCTGAAGAGCTCCCAGGGCCTGCAGACACAACTGTGGCTCTCCCTCAGCCCCAGGAGCCCACAGCTCACATGGCCACAGGGGCTCAGCTGTTGCCAGAGAGGAAACTTGACAGAGTGAGCCATGTAGTCACATAGACGCAGCTCAGACTGGCTCTGAGGGGTGGGCGCCAAGGGCAAAAGGGAGAACCAGAGCCAGGAGAGCATCTTGTGTAAACCACCTTCTGCAGGAGAGCCTTGACAAGACCCCTTGGTGCCTCTTGGGTGCTGCTCAGGGTGGATCCTCCTTGTTGTTCAGATAATCTGTGGGAAACACTGTTCGCCCATACCTTAAGGCTCAGCATGGTGGTTGGGGTGTTCCTTCTGGTCCCACCCCTTCCTGGGAGCCTGTCTCAAGGGCTTTGTGAAGGCTAAAGGGCTAAAGCCACGTAGGACGCAGGGAAAGGTGTGCATGCTCAAGAAATATTCGCTCTTATTTCCGGGAGGTGCCAGGATAGAAGAGTGGTGGTGATGAGCCACAGGTAACCCGGGTTTAGGATCAGGTAACCCAGGTTTGAATCCCAGGTTCTAATTCTCAAAAACCAACCTAGCCCCCCAGAGCCTCAGTGTCCTCATTTGCAAAGACTGCTATCCCTTGGGTTGCTCTGAGGGTGAGAAATACACGGTGAGCTGAGAGCTGAGCATGGAGTTGGCAATAGCCCAGCCTCCATACGTAGATGATATTATACAAGAATAATGACGATGATGATGATGCTCCATAAGGACACTGATGCCTTGGGGGGTCAGGTGACCTGTCCAAGGTCACCAGGTGGTGAGGGCAGGACTGGGTCAGAGGCAGGTGTGCTGACCGCCCTCAGAGCTCTTCTCCCAGCTCTTGGCACCCACCCTGGACGCCACCGTGTCCTTTGGTGCTCAGTGTCCCGGAGTCCCGTCTTTGTGGTGAGGTAGGATGTAGGATCTGTCTGAATCTGGAAAACATGATGTTTTCAGCCTATAGCAGCCTTTCCAGCTCAGGAGGCCCCATTCTGAGCGGATTTCAGAAGCGTGAGTTTCCAGATTAGGGACAGAGGCAGACACCTTGCCGGAGAAGTGGGTCTTTAATGGAAAGAAATTTGACTAGAAATAGAAAGAGAAGGGAGCTGTGAGGGGGGAAGAAACAAAGCAAGCCTTTGGGCAAGGGCCTGATGTGGGGGGGGGGGTGGGGGGGAAGGAGGAGGAGGATGTGCTGTGGGAGAGGCCCCCCAGCACGGGCCCGGGGACCACGGCCAGGGGAGGGCCGTCGGGCTGCCCTCGGAGGCTGCCCCTCGCTCCGGGAAGCCGGTGGAAGCGCTACCTGGTTTGTGCTCCTCGAATTCTTTCCAGACGCCGTGCGGACCTGCCAACATTTTCCACATTAAGAGCAAATCAAAAGAAATTTTTCACTAAGCATGAGTTAGTGCAAGGGAAGGAGAGCAAATCAAATTCATGCAAAAATAGAGGAAATTAATTTTTAAAAAGTCCCAACGAACACCCTGCAATTTTCAGTGATTTCCTTTCAGGGAAACTGACCACTGTCACTATAAACAAAGAGGAGAATAAATAAATAAAAAGGGAAAGAAGGCTGTGTTTTTGCTCCTCGCCTCCCTGATGGATGGTTTATAGAGGCCCCGGGATAAAAGTCAGCCTCTAATTGTTCCCAGATGAGGCCGCCTCTGCCCGTGCTGCGGTGTTTCCCCGGCCTCCGCCGGGCCTGCCAGGCGGGCTGCTGGTGACGGGAGCTGGACACTGGTCCCCGTGGCTCCGGCCACAGCCAGATGTGGAGGGGCAGCAGGAGGTCAGGGCCATTGGTAGGAGGAGCAGATGGCCAGGAAAAACCCATCACCACCATGGAAAGGAGGCTCTGTCCGAGCCAGCACCCACACCCCCCTCCCCTTCAGAGGGGCTCCCATGCTCCCTTTCTCTCGGGGTCACCTTCCTCACCTGCTCACTGCCATGCTCTGGGGTCCCCAACATCCCGTCACCGAGGAGGGGCCTGGCTGGGCAGAGGTCCTCTCCTAACTCAGGAGGCCTCGGCCGCTCCAATGCGCGGCCAGCGTTGTGACGTCTGGGCTGGTGACTTATCCTAGGCGGCCTCGCACCCTCCTGAAATGAGGCAGGTGCTCGTCATCACGCGAGAAACCAGCTCATGCCCCCTTTGTCCCGCTGGGGTCTCTGGATCGCCCTCAGCTGGCTTCGCTGTCCCATCAGCTAAGAGTTCCCTCACCTCACGTCGCCATCTTCACGCACTCGGCTGGGTCTGGCTCCCATTAGCTGGGGACTCCAGGGGACCACTGGGGAAGTGTCTTCTGTCTTCTTCCCCCTCCCCCACCCCGCATCGCAGAAATGAAGCCCGAAACGCCCCATGGACGGGTCTTGTCCTTTCTCCACACCAGGGGCTTAGCCAAAAGCGGGGTCGGACACGTGGCCAGATCCCGAGCCTCTGTTCTCAGCATCTTGGCGTCCCCGCTGGCTCCATGTCAGAGACCCCAGCCCTTTCACAAGGTCAGACCTTCCCTTTGTACAAGAGAAGACATAAGGCTTTCTCTCTGAAGAACTAGAAAATGACTTCTTAGTTGGTGAGTATCTCCGGCAAAACAAACATCGTGATGAGCTGGGGTGAATGAATCAGAAACAGATGGATCACATGGATCTGAAACACAGAGGGAGGGGTGCTTGGGGTTTCCATGAACCCAAAATCTAAGGCAAGGGGCTTGAGCCACTGGACTGATCCAGCCAGCGAACCTGGGAGCGCCCCGCCCAGCCAGCGTCAACAGAGACGTGTGTGCGGTCGTCCAGGGAGCCCGGTTATCAGGAACACAGAGCTGCTATCGGGTTTCCGACGCGGGGCTCCTGGAAATAGGCTGCTCTAATTTACAGGGTACCTTCTAATGACTCCCCCGGAGCACATGGCTCCGTGGAAGATGGAAATTATTTTGGAGATAACCAGTTGCTGGGTTTGGCATCCATTCCGCACCAGTTACATGTGTGGAAAGAGGCCCTGATTGGTGGGGTGGGGATGTGCTGGGGGAGGGGGGGGGTGCGGGGGTGGGCACGTCAGCGGTTTCAACAAGAATGCGAAAATACTGTATTCTGTGACAAAGTCGCTCCGGGGTAGGCAGATTACTCACAAATCGGTTGCAGATTTTCCTGGACTATGTGGGCCTTCCGTGCAGAAGAAAGGGAGCGTGGGGCTCAGATGCCTCTGGAGTTTTCCTGAACTCCAAAAGTGGGGACGGGGTTGGACGAGGGGATGGTCCCGGCGGTGGCTCCTGGGCAGGTCCTCGCCCTTCCAAGCACATGGCCATGGCCGTGCTAATGGCACCTCCGAGGGCTTTGCAGGATTCGCATGGGAAGTTGCTGCCCACGTGGCTCTCCAGCTGGTGAGCAGGCAAGTGGGCTCTGCAGAGAGCAGAGAAACACAGGGAGTGGGCCTAAGCCATCAGTAGGACATCCCCTGAGGGCTGGATTGGAGAGGGTGCAAGACGGGCTGAGCCCCTCCACCCCTCACCTGGGGCATGAATTTTGTGCACCAGGCCTCTAGTTATAAAATATTAAGATCTAGGGGGGACAAACCTCCTAAGGTTCCCTATTCAAAGATAAATATTGCTATCATTTTGATGCATTTATTCCTGCCCTTTCTCTGTCTGAGTTTTTTTTTTTTTAATTGTTTTGCTTCTTTAGTGATGTACAGCACCCATCATACACTATATACAACTTCTTGTGCTGCTTTTTCTGTTTAAATTAAGTTTTGGGTTTTTTTTAGGTTATTATTTAGTCACAGAAAATATAGTTTTTGTATACCCAAGATTCTGTTAATCTTTTCCCTACTTTATCTTTAGTAGTCAATTATTGCACATAAAGCAATGATTAACAACTTTTGCATGAAAGATTCAGAATGACTTCCTCAGGATAGATTAGATGGATTCTTTAGGTTGGGCTAGTGATTTTAACCTGTAACTTCAGATTTACTTAGTTCACTGTGATCAGTAATCATTTTAAAATCTCTTTCTCTCTGGATCCCCTTCCGTTTTCCCTTAGACTCTTTATAAAGTAACTTCTAAATGGTTGTAGGAAGTCTCACACATCCTTAGGTGTCTGATAGCTGCTCAGTAAAGTCCTTTCTCCCTTCCTCCTGGGCACACAACTAGATCCATTCAGCAGCTTCTCTTGCTGCGAAGATGTGAATCATGGTTCAGTCTTGGCCAATGGAAGGGGAGAGGAAGTGAGGCTGACTTCGCTGCACCTCCCCTTGCGACAGAGCAGACTCTGAGGCTTCCAGGCTTCATCAAAACGTCTCTCATGTATGATCCAACCACAATTTTCTTTTTCCCATTAACTGGATGCAAAATTCCCCTAGAGCAGTGGTTCTCAACCTTTCTAATGCCATGACCCTTTAATACAGTTCCTCATGTTGCAGTGACCCCACATACATTCACACACAGCATTCACACACAACATCCAATGGTCTTAGGCTCTACAGCAGCGGTTCTCAATCTGTGGGTTGCCTAAGATGATCCAAAAACGCAGAAATTTACATTACAACTCATTAACAGTAGCAAAATTACAGTTATGAAATAGCAACAAAAATAATTTTATGGTTGGGGCTCACCACAACATGAGGAATTGTATTAAAGGGTGGAGGCATTAGAAAGGTTGAGAACTATTGCCCTAGAGAGTGACAGAGCCGTGAAATAGAAGGAACCCGGGTCTCTGAATGACATGGAAGAGAATCACCATGCCTCTCTGAACAGTTATGCAGAATTATTTATGTGAGCAACTTGGGTTGTGCTGAGACAGTACAATTTGGCTCCATTTGTTATTTTAGTTTAGCCCATACTCATTTGTATGGGTGCAAACAAAGCCCCATCAACATTAATATCCACCTTGTGATGGCTTTGAGTCCCCACGAGCATGAGGCAGGACTTCTTCCTCCTCACCCAGGTATTTCTGGAGGGCCTGGACTTCTGTGTGCACAGGGACAGTTTTGTTTATCCTCATTCTCACAAGGGATCCTCTCTCCTTCTCCAAGCACATAAAGCACGGCCTCTGTCTACCACCCAGATGTGTGGCCTTGGAATCGACAGAGTCGGGGCATGCTTGGAGTTCCTCAAAGATGGGTACTAACAAAGGCTCCACCTGGCCTAAGGGGCTAGGCACCTCCTCTGATCCGTCCCCTGGATGGGCTCCATGGGCCAGATAGGACCCGTAGACTGCTGGGTGGAGATGGGGCAGGGAGGGGGGCGGGGCGGGGTGGAGTTCTGAATGTCATTGCCCAAGGCAAAGGTAAGGATAACCAAGAGTTGGGGTTGGGAGAGGCAGTGGGTGGCCCGAGACAGCAGGCAGAGGGGGCAGGATGGAGCAGAGGTGGGACAATCCATCCTGGCGGTTCCCGGGAGCTCTGGAGTAGGGCCCATGGCCTTGCTCATGGAAGCCTAGGGGCCTTCCAAGGTGCCAAATCTGTTTAAACATGTGCCCCAAATTATAAGGTGCTATTTCCTGAGCTGCCTAATTTAAAATCCCACATCAATGACTGAGTAATAAAAAACCATTTCATATTCCACATACGATGAAAGCTTCCTCAGTGCCAACATTTCCACGAAGGAGCCTCCTGCTCTTGAGATGGTCCCACTTGCACCATCTCAGAGTCTGCTCTGTCGCAAGGGGAGGTGCAGCGAAGTCATCAAACCCCAGCTCGGTGGCTCAGCTGGTCGAGGGCAAGTTCCTCACCTCCCTGTGCTTCCTCCTCTGCAGGGTGGGGACAAAGTGGGACCTGTCCCACAGGTATCGAGTCACATACCTGCCTGGAAGAGAGGTTATAAGAAAAGCTTTTTCTGGCTGCATCTACAGTGTAACATGGAGAAGAACCTATTTACCAGGCACCTGAACTAAGTTAAATCACTATCCAATGGGGAGAGAACGTCCATGCTTTATTTTTTTGATTCAGTTCAGGTTTTTGTTTGCTTGTTTTTTAATTTTTGTGAGTTTATTTGAACCAAACTGTCAACAATAGCCTGGAAGCAGTATCTCCTCAGATTGGGTAATGCTCCAGAGCAGCAGTTGCCAATCAGTGGTCCGTGGACCAGTGGTGGTCCATGAGGTCCGGAAGGTTGGCGACCACTGCTCCAGAGAATGGCAGTTTCTTTGTCTATTCTATACATTGCAATCAAAGGAAAGGACATAGGTGGGTTACATGAAATCCACTCGTGATAGATTAGAGAGGTGGAAGAAATCAAAGCTGGGAAACCTCTGGGACTGGATAAAAAGTAAAATGATAGACACATACTTAGGTGAGTGCAGGATAGTTAACAGTCAACAATTAACATGATAACAATAACAATGAAGGAATTTGTGGTGTCTGTCCTGGTGCCCAGGCACATTAAGTTGTGTCCCAAGGGGTCTGGAAAAAGGGAAGTTACAAGTTACCCTGACATTTTGAGGATATGCTATCTTAGATGCAAAATGACAGATAGACTCAGTTCATGTAAAGGTTGGCCTTGTCAGGAGGTGACTACCCACCATAACAGCTTTTAGTTAAAGTTTAATTTCAGACCATCCATTGTGGTTACTTTAGGTCTTTGAGTTTGCAGGACTGCCATGCAGGCCTTCCCTGAGCTTGTCAGGTTAGCATGCGGCCCCTTTCATCCTCATATCCCCCTTTTGGTCATAAATCAATTCAAAGGATGCATTGATGACCGACCTTTTGGTTGGATAATGGAGTCTCACGGTGCCAGGAAGGCTCATTCCTAAGATGTCTCAGTGTTAGCATGTCTTGCTGAACAGGGTAGGCCACTAGAGTCAATTTTTTGTTTTTATTTTTTAATTTAAAAAATTAATTTTTTCTTTATAAAAATTTATCAGGCCTAATTATTTTTTTTTCAATTTAGGTTTACTGGGCTTCTGGAAAATCTTTGGCTTGGTTAGCAGCAAACTTTGAAAACTAGCATTTGGGTTTGGCTTAACTTTTCGTGGAGAGTGGAGCTTGGTCTGAGATGGGTGCACAGTTGGGGTCAGCTCCAAAACTGACCTTGGGTTGTTGTTTTTTTTGTTGTTGTTGTTGTTGTTAGGAATCCTCACCCAAGGATATTTTTTCCATTGACTATTAGAGAGAGTGGGAGGGAGGGGGAGAGACACAGAGAGAAACATTGATGTGAAAGAGAACCAGTGATTGATTCTCTTCTGCCTGTACCCCAACCTGCAACTGAGGTATGTGTCCCTGACCAGACATAAACCCAGGACCCATCAGTCCACAGGCTGAGGCTCTATCCACTGAGCGAAACTGGCCAGGGCAGATGGTGGGGTTTTGATTCTCTTTCTCTGTTGCCCTCTGGGATGTTCATCAAAAGAGATAGTAATGCCCTGGAGGCCTGCACATCTGCACACTTGGCAAAGAAATTACTTGGAAAGAGTGGCTCATGTGCATCTTGAAACAGGACCATCCAGGGGTCTCAGAGCCACGCTCCTCACAGTGCGGACTATGGTGGAGACAGGTGTTTTTATTTCTTGTGGTTTGTGTGTGTGTGTGTGTGTGTGTGTGTGTGTGTGTGTGTGTTTGTGTGTGTGTTTTAATATGTAGCATAACAGCTTTACTCTAAACCACATGTGTCAAACACAAGGCCCCCGGGCCAAATCCGTCCCACCAGGCCTTGCAATGTGGCCCGCACCGCGCTGTCATCACTGCACTCCGCTGCGTTTCCATCACAATGACAGTTTATGACTGTTCAGTAAACCATTCGGCCCGCGATTTAGGCTGGATTTTAGATTTTGGCCCCTTCTCTGATTGAGTTCGACACCCCTACTCTAAACCCACAGGCACTTGGAAGAACCTGCAGCAGAATCAGGTCTTAATCTGAAAGTTCAGCAGCTATTTGCACTGAGTTCCTGTCCACTGACGAATTTCAACTTCCAGCTTCACACTGTTTGAGAACTACTAAGTTGGCAGGAGATGCTGGAGTCATCACTGAAAACTGCTTTTAGACACATTTCCCAGAGACTTTCAGACAGAGAGAGCACGAGAACTCCCAAGTCACCTGACAGCACAGGGGGGGCATGAGAAATGCCAGCCGGAGCCACTGTCTGGTGTCCTGCCCTAACCTCCCGGATTTCCTGGTCTCCAGGGGGCCAGCACCGGTCTCAGTGGGACCCCTTAGTTCACGGGTAAATCTGTGGTCACACATCGCTCAAGTGAATAGGGCGTTTTCTCCCTTTCCCTTTGGGCATCTCACAACCTGAACGTAAGTAAGTCCGTAACACAGAGCGACAATTACGAGTGAATGTGCCCTGCTTTCATTTATGGAGCTTCTCCACAACTGACCATTTCCCCTGGGGTCCCAGCCTCCTCAGGCTCGAAGCTCATTAACGATAAGAACTACATCTCACTGCCCCTCTCCCCCAGGATTTCCGGGGGTCATTCTGTAAACACAGCCCCTGGGCTGTGGGGCAGCGATCCCTCTTGTTTGGGTCTCAGGCTCCCACTCAGCGCTGCCTCCAGATCTTTTACTGAAATAGCTTGTATGCCCTCAGCCTTCTGTCTTCTTAGGTCCCAGAAACGAATCCATGAGCGTTTCAGAGATGGCACAGATTCCAAGTACAAACTCTCCTCAGACCCAGGGTGCCCTCTGTGAGGCCTGGTTTGGTTCTCGGTCACCTTGGGCGTTGGGACTGCCTGTCTCCAGGGCTGTGTTCTCCCAGGTGCGCCATGCTCCTGTGGTCACAGATGCTCCTAGTGACCCTGCCCCCAGTGTCCCAGCCACACCCAGAGGAGTCCCATTTCCCGTGGAGGCCTTGTCTGCTGTCTTAGACAATCGGTGGCCGTGGGAAAGAGCAAATGTCAGGAATTAGGGTTTGAGCTAAGGGGCTGATGCGATGGGTTGAGTAAGTGACAGGAGAGACTCCCCGTGCCCTGAGGACAGCAGGCAGTGTGCTGTGCTTCCCGCTTCCCCGCGCCCTCCCCTGCCTCTGATCAGGACCCATGACTGCCAAAGTGCTGTTTCTCTGAACTATTTACAATGTTGATGATGTTGACGGTATTCACACTGCGTGAGGTGCTTTCTGCAGCCTCGGGGTGGGGGGCGTTTTCTTGTTTTCAGTTCCAGTTTTGCTGAGGTTTCCTAAAGCCAGTCTCTGAGCCGGCTGGCCGGGGGGGAGGGGCTGAGCCCCTGGAGAGAGGGTCCAGAGAGCTGCCTTTCAGAGCAATGTGTGCCCCCTGCCCCACTTGCCCCACAGCTGCCCTGTGCCCTGCTCTCAGACACACCTGGGAGCGAGCCCTCATGCCTCCTGGGAGTGCAGCTGTCACTTCTGGAAGATTGTCCAGGGGTAAGACTTATTCTAACCGGGGTAGACTGTCTGCAAACGGCACCAGTCACAGTTCTTCCCATCCCTCCGTGCATTGAAAGGCTGGGTGCCTTCTGGGCTGACCTGTGGAAGGAACATTCTGGAATGTCTGAGTGCAGGCATGAAGAGGCCTGGCAGCTTCTGAGACCTAACACTCTGAGCTGCTCCTGCAAGTCAGACTCCCCTCCATGGACAAAGCCCAACCCCTCTCTCCACACACACACACACACACACACACACACACCCCGCCTCCCCTGGGCTGGTCCATCCATGGCCTCTGAAGGACCAGGCATGGGAGTGCAGCGTTTTTTATGTGTCCAGCCTCAACACAGCCTCCAAACTGTAGAATCATGAGCAAATCATGGTTGTTGTTTGAAGCCACAACGAGGTGGCAAAGATAACCTGTATGCCATCTGCAGCTAGCTGATGACTCAGGCAGCTGGCGTATGACTGACAGGAAACACTGGGAAGACATGAACAAATTTGCTTAAGGGGCTTGCGTCTTCTAGGAGAAACCTCAGTTCCTTCTGGAGATTTCAAGTTGTGGAGGAATCTAAAGCCCAAACTCTAATCCTGAAATAAAACTGGGGGAGTGTCTGTGATCCTTACCAGCCAGCGGTTCCTGTACGAAGGCAAGAGCCAAAGGCAGAGGGACTCCAGTTCCCTACAGAGCTGGGGTCATTAAGAACAGCCAGATGGACAGATTGGAGTTTCTCTAAGAAGTGGGGTTATGGGAAGGAAGGAAAGGAGAGAGAGAGATAAAGAGAAAGAGAAAGAGAAAGAGAGAGAGAGAGAGAGAGAGAGAGAGAGAGAGAGAGAGAGAGAGAGAGAAAGAGAGAGAGAGAGAGAGTCATCACAGTGGAGCCTTAAGTACCACCGTTCAAGACATTTTGAGGATTATATTTTCACTCCCAAACTGTGAAGCCAGCTATCCCAGGTGTATTAGGTGTGTTGCTGTTATAATTTTCAGCTTAACTTTCCATCTTGAGGAAGAAGAAAAAATTGTTGGAAAAAACACAACAGTAACAGGAGTTGTAAAGCGGTACTCTCCTGTTCAGTGTTGCTTTCCTTTTAAATACGTACTGTGTGTAGCAGAACACAAAGAAGTAATTTTTAGCATATGAGGAAGATTGTTCATAATATCCCCACAACCTAGTGTTTGAAAATAAGCTCTGACCCTCACTGAATATATGAATGATTAAAATATTGGTTTTTTTAATAGAGGCTCCAAAAGATGACTGATTTGTGTGTTTTTTTCTTCTCTTTTCTTTCCATTTTCCTCCCCCAAATCAACAAATCAGCACACACCTTCACCCCGCTGAACTTGAACCCCAAACGTGTGCTTAAGAGAGACAGGGCTGACAGCCCCGGGGCTCAGGGTCCCATTAGCAGGCATCCACACCCGTTCCCCTGTCTCTCTGGATTTCCTTTCATGCCATGGTCCCAACACTCTTTGCCAAAGAGATCCGGCAGACAGATTGTGAAATTTGCATGCAGATCCTTCTTGATAATAAAAATGCTTCAAGATGTGGTGGGAAGGCCTGGGTGGTTGACTTCTGGGCTTTGAAAGACCCTCTGGCTTCAGCCTCATTTCTCACAGTGGAGTGACCTCTGGACAGAGCAACCCCTCGCCTCCTCTGCAGCCAAGGGTCCCCAGGGGGCCATGTGACCTGGAGGGTGACATTCTCCATTCTCCGGAGCATCTAGAGGTCAAGGTTCAGAGTGGTGGGAGGGGTAGCGAGGGGCTGTAGAGGGTAAGCGTGTGAATGCACTGGGTGTGCAGACCTTGTTCAGTGTCATCTGGGCTCGAGTTCATCCCTGGCCACGGGGCCATTTATTGATGTGGTCAGCCCACGTCATGCTGCCAGGTCACCGGGCGGCTGGCAGCTGGGCCCACCACTCTAACAGCTCTTTTCTGGTAGCTTCAGCCTGTCAGCGTTCCGGATCCTCCCCCAGGACACGTTTTCTTAACTTGGGGTCACTATTTGAAGGGGCCCACAAATTTGGATGAGAAGAAAAGTACATTTTTACTTTTACTCACTTCAAATTGAAATTCAGCATTCTGAGTGTGTGTTTGTTAATCCTCATCCAAGGGTATTTTTTCCATTGATTTTTTTTTTTTTTTTTTTTTTTTAGAGAGAGTTGGAGGGAGAGAGAGAGAGAGAGAGAGAGAGAGAGAGAGAGAGAGAGAGAGAATTGATGTGGGAGAGACACAGTGATTGGTTACCCCCCACACAAGCCCCGATCATGGCCAGTGATTGAACCTGCAACCCAGGTTTGAGGGCTGACTCTGTAACCACTGAGCAAACTGGCCAGAGCGTGGTGGGACCCAGAGTCAAGTGTCCGCCCACCCACGTTTGCCTCAAAATCGCGCCAGACCAAGAGCCAGCAGGCCCCACCCCCATTGGGTGAGACCCAGAACTGGCAGGCCCCCCCTCCCCCCGTCATCAAGCCCCACCTGGTGGGGGGCATGGCCTCAGGTCCTCAGCCGCCTTGGCACCACACAGCCTAGATCCCTACAACATCACAGCATGATGACCATTTGCATATTAGCCTTTTATTATTATTATGATTGACTATATTCTCTAAGCTGCACTTTACATCCTGTGACTATTTTGTAACTACCAATTTGTACTTCTTAATCCCTTCACCTTTTTCATCTAACTCCCCAGCCCTCCTATCTGACAACCATCAACATGTTCTCTGAGGCTATGACTCTGTTTCTGTTTTGTTTGTCTATTTTGTTCTTTAAATTCCACATATAAGTGAAATCACATGGCATTGTCTTTCTCTATCTGATGTATTTCACTTAGCATCATACCCTCTAGGTCCATCCATGCAGTTGCAAGTGGTAAGATGTCATTCCTTTTTTACAGCTGGGCCATATTCCATTGTGTATGCTAGTATGTATCACAGCTTTTTTTATTCATTTGTCTATTGTTGAACACTTGGTTTACTTCCAAATCTTGGCTATTGTAAATAGCACTGCAAAGAACTACATTTGTGCTTTCAAGTCTGAAAAGCCCTTGCATCACTATGATTTAATTTAATTCTCACAGCAAGCTTATAAGGCTGATATTATTCCTATAATATTATTTCCATTACCGGTAAGGAAAACAAGGCACAGAATTATTAAGCAACTTGCTCAGGTCATGGGATCGTTTTTTTTTTGTTTGTTTGTTTGTTTTTTCCTGTTTAAGTTCTTGATTATAAGCTTTTGTGGTTAGCCTGGAGGTAGAGGGTTAAAGAGCAGCCACTGCAACCATTACATATAGACACTGTCTGACCCAAACGTCCTGAAACCATCCCATGTAGAGAAGGCCACTCCTGGGCCCTCAGGGCTGCCACCAGCCTGGCGTATAAATGGATCTAACGCTGAAGGAGACCTGAGATGTTGGGGCTGGAGTAGAGGCGGAGGACCGTGTGCCAGACAAAGCTGGGGGTGGGGGTTGGTCAGGGGAAGTCCTAGCTGCTCCAACACAGGTACCACCATGTCTGCTCCAGCAAACCAGAGTGATGTCCTGCCTAATCCTATAGGCCCAGTGTCCCCGCCTCCTGCCTCCAGCAGTCCTGGGCAGCGAGGAGACTCCAATCCAGCCATTCTGAACAGGGTGGTACCACCAGCTGGGGCCACAGCTGGCATTTTAGTCAGTGGGACTAAGGACACCATTCCTGAGACTGTCCTATAAAAGAAATTATTCCGTGGCCTGCACAGCTGGCAAATGTCCAGCTTGGACAGTTGTTCCTGGAAGTGAAAAGCTGCTTTTCTCGTCTTATACCAGAACCCAATAGAATTATCTTCTCATGGTTTTAGAGTGCACTGACTTTCCCCAGGAATGCAACGTGTACATATATTGAGATAACATTATACTTCAACAATATACAGGATTTGTTAAAATTTGAAATTTGTTGTCCATAGAAATGCTGCAGATAGTTCTTTTTCCTTCCTTCCTTCCTTCCTTCCTTCCTTCCTTCCTTCCTTCCTTCCTTCCTTCCTTCCTTCCTTTCTTTCCTTCCTCCCTCCCTCCTTCCCTCCCTCCCTCCCTCCCTCTTTCTTTCTTTCTTTCTTTCTTTCTTTCTTTCTTTCTTTCTTTCTTTCTTTCTTTCTTGCTTTCTTTCTTTCAATAAATATGTTTTTATTGATTTCAGAGAGGAAGGGAAAGGGAGAAAGAAACATCAATAATGAGAGAATCCTTGATCGGCTGCCTCCTGCACTCCCCCTGCTGAGGATCGAGCCCACAACCCAGGCATATGCCCTGACTGGGAATTGAACTGTGACTTCCTGGTTCATAGGTCGATGCTCAACCACTAAGCCACACCAGCGGGGCAATACCGGTAGTTTTTGAAACTGAGTATTGGTGGTATTGCAGACACAGGGGTCTACTCGCGGGGCCGCTGTGCTTTGTCAGTTCTCCCAGAATAGTCATTCTGGGCATTTGCATATCTTTAATCACTTTCTTTCTAATTAGTTATGATGTTGACCTAAAATTTTGTGTGTAGATACATATTACCATTTCCTTTCCTTTCAGGATAATAAAGGAGCATATGAAATACTAATATTTGTAATAGAGAAGGCTGAGTTTTCTTCTTTTCCTAAGAATCATGGGGTTAGAAGAGACCGTTAAGGTCACCCAGTTCTGCCCCTGCCTCCACTGTGCTCAAACTGTGCAGCTGGAGGAAGGACTAAGGGACCTCACACACCTCCTGCTTCCTTCCTCCGATGATACAACTCCTGTGCGGTCCCAGGATGAGGCAGAACAAGAGATGGGCCTGGCGTGTTAAGGACCCGCCTCAGCAGGCCTTGTTGGTCCAGACAGGAGGTGTTACAGATGCTGGGGTCCCAGAGCCACCTAAGTTGTCTGCTGGGAGCTCTGGGCATCAGCTCAATGGGAAAGCGTGGACCTGCATTCCAAGTAGGCATAGTCTCCTCTCAAAGGCACAGTCCAGTCAGGATCCCAGAAATGCCAAGCGGGTGGTACACGCACCATGTCTCAGAACAGATGCTGGCACCTGCGTTCCGAATGACATGGGGGACATCTGATCCTCAGAGAGCACTGGGCATGTGGAAATGAGTAAACAGATGGCTGAGATCAGCCCAAACCCAGAGGACAACTAAGCAAATGTATCCGCTCTTGGTAGGTTATGCCAGAGTCAAGCATCCATGACTCCATTTTTCTGGACAAAGGGACTGTGTTCGAGGTGGGCTTCAGCCAGAACCAGCCCCAGTGTTTCTGCTGACTCAGTGTCCCCAGAGCTGCTCCGACAGGAGTGAGACCCAAAGAGCAGACACTGGGATAAACCAGCACCTTCTGCTTTCTTTTATTATTTTTATTTTTTTTCTCTTTAATTTTTTTATTAAGCTGTTATTTGTGTACATATTTTGCCAATCCCCCCACTCCACTCCCATACATGCCCTCCCTCCACAGAGTTTTGCGTCATTGGTTATGCTTATTTGCATGCATACAAGTCCTTTCGTTGATCTCTTATCTCCCCCATATCTCCCTACTCTACCTTCTGCTTTCTGATCATGTTGCTTTGCTGCCTACTGCTACTGCACCCCATCCTCTCCCCACTGCACCTTCTACCCCATGGGTTTGCATGTTGTCCTGCCCCTAGCCCTGTGCCCTCCACACTGGGGGCTGGACAGCCTTTCTCCCCCTACTCCAGCCCCAGGCTGACACAGAGCCCTCTGTCTTCCCGTGGAATGCAGTAGCAACGCTGAGCGTGGTGCTGGACAAGGAGCCGGCTCCCCCTATAAACTTTTTATAGCTTAGGAAAACAAACATGTGGTTTAAGGTCTTTGCATAGGCAGTGCTTGCCGAGTTGGAGCTTGCTCTACAGATCTACGAAAGAAAATACTGGAAGAGCCAATAAATCTCCGAGCCAGCCGAGGGACCGTAGTCCAGAAATCTCGGGGTGGGTTTGCTGGTTTGGGAGATAAAAGAGGAGTTATCACGGCAGCTGCCACTTCCCTCCCCTCCCTCTCAGAATCTGCCTGCCTGAGTTCCGTGGCTGGGCTCCTGAGTTTTCTGGGGCAGGGACCTGCGAAGGGATGGGGGAGTCACAGCCTTTCCCTATGTCGGGCCCCAGGGGATGATGTTATCGATGAGGAAGCAGGGCCCAGCGAGAGAAAGTGGAGGAAGTGACCTGCCGGGTCACACAGCTCATTAGAGCTGGAACCAGGGCACCGGGGCATTCTTCAGAATTCAGGCGGCTCTCCCTCCAGGCATGTGCTGTGTGCTGTGTGCTGTGTGCTGTGGGTGGGATGCAGGAGCCCACTCATGCAGGCGTGCCTAGGGCAGGGCAGCCTGGAGAGCCTCGGAGGCCACTTGTGAGATTTAATTCCTGGGTTTGTGAGGGAGCAGAGAGCCCAGAGGAGACAGAATGATGACGAGGTTTCCAAATGGAACACTGGGTAGCAACAATAAAAAACAACATTGCTCCTGCTACCATTTATTAAACATTGACTCTGTGCCAGGATCTGAAGTCACCCCACCAAATTCACACAGCCGAGAGGCCGGGATTACCATCCCTATCCCTCAGCTGAGAAAAGCTGCAGCCACTTGGCTGGAGAGTGGCAGGGCCAGAAGTCAAACCCAGGCTGCCCGAGGCCCGGAGCCCGTGCACCTGTCCGAACAGCTGCTCCTGGAGCAGGTTATGGGAAGGCAAGGTGGCTGGGCTAGGCCGGACGAGTCTGAGGACCTGGGGGGACAGTCAGGCAGACACACAGGTCCAGGATGGAGACGGGCATCATAGAGGGGCAATAACACGTGGGGTCACCAGCTGCAGAGTAGATGTTGAAGCCAAAGTTCATGCATAGGGAGGGGTGCCGGAGGGTCCGGTGGAGACCTGAGCACATTAGTGGTTAAGGCAGACGGAAGGCTCTGGAGGTGGCTCCGGCCTTGCATGCTGCCACGGGGAAGGCCAGGCCACAGCAGATGTCCCTGCCCAAGGCACCATGGCTCTCGAGGCTGGCCAGTTGCTCTCTAGTGAGAAAGAGGCTGACCCCATGGCAACGAGGACATGTTCCTCAGCTGTGGTGTGCCTTCCAGGGAGGTTCACGCATTCTCTCCAGGCCAGACCCACAGTTTCTGAATCAAACAGCCCTACAACGGGACATGCCCTTCCAACAGAGTGTGTCCTCTCCTAGGAATTTCTCCTGAGGACATACTCAGGGCCATACATCTGGATGTTCATCACAACACCCTTTACATTCAATGCCTCCCAATAAGTGATTGGTCAAACAATGAAACACAAATTGTAGAATAGCATTGATGGCCAATGTTTTTGACACATTGTTAAGTTTTGAGAGACAGGCTATAAATAGTATGAGTAGCTCCATACAATTTTTTTTTTAAAGAAAGAATGGACATGTGTGTATATTTTAGCAGTTGGTAGATCGTGGAATCATGATAGGAAGTTTTCTCTTTTTTTTACTTTTCCAGACTTTGCAAGGTTGGTGTGTTTCTTCTCACATCAAGTATACAGGGAGGGGTGGGTAAAAGTAGGTTTACACTTGTTCCTATGGAAAAAGGCATCAGGCTTCTGATGACTACAATATCTTTATTAACTCTGCTCTGCATACTCACAGCTGTACACCTACTCTTGCCCACCCCTGGATATAGTTTTTGTGATTTGAAACAAAGTGCTTTCTGTAAGGCTGCATCGTGAATAGTAGCAACGACTAGCCTGCTGGTTACCAGAATTAAAGAATGGAATCCTCAAGAGAATTCAGACGAGGGAACCATGGCTCAGGAAGATCAGGCAGGTTGCCCAAGTTCACAGAGCTGGGATGAGGCAGAGCTGGAACCTGAAGCCACGCCCTCTGCCTGCAGAGTCCATGCTCTGAACTACTGCATGACACCACTGCTCCCCAGTGAGGAAAAGGTGGTCCCATGGCTCACAAGAACATAGGATGACATGCATGTGCTACTATTGGTAGCCGGGGCTTCCTTGATACACCTTGACTCACTGAGTGTCCCAGATGGCAGTGCTCAGGCTCTGTGCTCAGTGAATGAATGAATGAGTTAAGGAAGGAATGAATGCATGCATGCAAGTGACAGCCCCTGCTTATCCTCCACGATCTGAGAAGGAATCCCAGCAAGAAGGAGGGTGGCTCCAGGTGGCATGGCTCTGTCCCCACCAGGAGGGCTTTGCCAGCTGTGGTAGATTATTGCATTGGTTGCCTCCAATGGACCATGTCTTCCAGAATTCACACTTTTGTGTGGTCCCACCCACCTTGACTCTAGGGTGGGTCATCTGGTTTGCTTTGGCCCATGGGACATTAGCAAGTCTGAGGCAAGGTGGGAAGGCAAGGTGGCTGGGTTAGGCCGGACGAGTCTAACGAGGACGAGGTTTGGTATTGTCCTTGCACAAAGGGCTTGTCTTCTCAGAATGGTTCCTCTTGGAGCCCAGCCGCCATGCTATAAGGAAGTCCAGGCTAGACCACTGAAAAATGCAAGGCCATGAAGAGAGGCCCTGGAGAGTAAGAGGTCATCTTGGGCATTCCAGCCACAACCAAGTCCCAAGTGAATGCAGTTGCTGAGTGAGCCCAGCTAACCTGCCCAGCTGAGCCCAGTCTGCCAACAGATTCATAAGAAAGAATAAATCGAAGAATGTTAGTATAAGTTATTAGTTTATTAGTTTAATTTACTAATAAATTAAAGAATGTTACTTTTAAGCCACTGCATTGTGGCTGGTTTGTTTTGCAGCCACAGGTTTTCCTTTCCTGGGACAACTCTTGGGAACAAACTCACACACATTTATTAAAACCTACTCTATGCCCAGCACTGCGGGTTAATAATGAAAGGACTCTAAGGCAGCTGCTTTTCCCACATTTCCCCACATGGTAAAGCTGTTCTAATTGATATATTTGGTGAACAGGCATGAAACCATTGGATGCATTGACGTTTTACTTTATTATAGTCATAGTCTTCCTGACAGTCCTGGATCCCTTCTTTGCTAAATGACTTGCCCCCCCCCCCCTTCCACCCCTACTCCTTGCACTTAGAAGGGTCCTGGGCCCTCAGAACAAAGAAGAGAGAAGAGATGGGGAACTAAGTGGTCTGACCATGACACCATCATTGCTCTATATATAGCAGGTAGGAGGGGTGCTGGGTTGTGTTTCCAGAGTTTCATGAATATGCAGCTGCTCCCTGAAGCCCATAACCTAGAACATGGAAGCTGGGGAGACTCAGAGATCACCTGGTCTGAGGTCCTTGTAGACATGAAGAGACCGAGGCCCAGACCTGAGAGGGGCACACAGGGTTTCTTCTCTATCGCTGGCCTTCCTCCTGGCCAGAGCTCAGCTGCAGCCCACTGGCCGCTTGGCCCTCAGCTCCCCTGCTCTCTCTCTTCATGTCCCGGCCTCCTCCTGCCCAGGGCTTGCTTTGGTGGCCAAGCCAAGCTGGGCTGAAGGGGACAGCTTCAAAGAGGGAGTGAGAAAGTCCAGCTTATGAGCAAAGCTATACATGTTCACCTCCTCTTCAGACAATACCCATGAGACTGCACAAGGGTCTGGAGAGAGAAGTCCACTTAAGACAAACTATGTAGAGGCATCAGGGTGAGTCCCTTCAGAAGCCAGCCAGGCACCCCATTATTTTGCTGTCCTTCTTCACTTGACTTTTGATCTGGGTGTTACTTTCAGGGAGCCATTGCACATTGGAGGGCAGACCAGGAGTGCTTGGAGTCCTATGTTCCAGGCGTCCTTGTTTTTGTTTTTTGTTTTTTTGTTTTTTTGTTTTTTTTTACAGAGAGGAAGGGAGAAGAATAGAGAGCTAGAAACATCAATGAAAGAGAAACATTGACCAGCTGCCTCCTGCACACCCCTCAGTGGGGATGTGCCCGCAACCAATGTACATGCCCTTGACCAGAATCAAACCCGGGACCCCTCAGTCCGCAGACCGACGCTCTATCCACCAACCCAAACCGGTTTCAGCCAGATATCCTTGATTCTTACTGACCCAGCCTAGAGGGGCAGGGGCATCGGGCATCTCGTTGCAGACATTGGCCCGCCGGGCTTCACTGAGCTGCTCACTTCTTTGCTGCTTCCCAGTTTCCTCCTTGGGAACAGATGGGGAGAGCCAGGGCAGAAGGGAATTCTGTGAATCAAGCACACATCTGGAAGGAGCTGGGGAGCCTGAGCGGCTGGTCCAGCCAAGTGTCATCATTTCGCAAAACCGGGAAGTGCAGGCGTGGAGGGGGTTCCTCGAGGCCTGGGGCTGGCGGGCTCGCTGCCAAGGAGAGACAGGGGGGCGATGCTCCCGGGCGGAGGACGGGATGAGTCAGGCCCCTGGTGTTTTCCTCACATGTTTTCAGTTCTCAGGTCAGGATCTTGGCGCCCGCAGGGAAAGCCTGGCCCAGGCCGTGAGGAAATCCTGAGCGGTGCACCATCATGCTCGGATCAGGCGTGGCTGGGAGGCGAGATGCTGCTGCCAATAAGTGATTTACAGCATGTTCCTCATGTTTTACATTTTCATCATTTCATGTTGCAGCCCGATCTCCAGTAATGGGATCTGCAGAGGTGTCCGCTCCCGGACTGCTGCCCGTAGAAGGATCCCGAGTGGGGAAGCCTGCCCAGTCTCAGGCGCTTGGCCTTGATTTTCAATGCGGCTCCGACATGTCTCAGAACCCTGGGTCTCAAAGCCTTCCAAATGAGCACCTTCCTAGCGCCCCTCCCTCCCTCGTTCTTCACACCTCAGACTCCCAGGGCCTTCTCTGAGCCACACAGTCCAGGGTGCTGTGGGTGGGAAACTTGGGTGCCCTGGCAGCAGCAGGAAGGAGCCCTGCACCTTAGCCTCCCCCAGAAAACGTAACCCTCACCCCAGGTGAATCTTCTACCCCTTGCTGTCTGAGGGTTCTCCACTGATAGAAATGTGAATGACGCAGCCCCTGTGGAAAGCAGGCAGTTCCTCAAAATGTTAAGCATAGAATTATTATACGACCCAGTAATTCTGCTCCATGGTGTACACCACATGTGTCAAACACAAGGCCCGCGGGCCAAATCCGTCCCGCCAGGCCTTGCAATGTGGCCCGCACCGCGCTGTCATTACTGCACTCCGCTGCGTTTCCATCACAATGACAGTTTATGACTGTTCAGTAAACCATTCGGCCCGCGATTTAGGCTGGATTTTAGATTTTGGCCCCTTCTCTGATTGAGTTCGACACCCCTAGTGTACACAAATGAAAAGCAGGGACTCAAGCAAATACTTGTGATTTTTTAATTATATTTTATTGATTTTTAACAGAGAGGAAGAGAGAAAGATAGAGAGCTAGAAACGTCAATGAGAGAGAAACATCGGCCAGCTGCCTCTTGCACACCGCCTACAGGGGATGTGCCCACAACCAATGTACATGCCCTTGATTGGAATCAAACCTGGGACCTTTCAGTCTGCAGACCAACGCTCTACCACTGAGCCAAACTGGCTTCGGCTCAAGCAAATACTTGTGAATGCATTTTCATAGCAGCATTAATCAGAATAGCCAAAAGCTGGGGGAGGGGGGGGGATATTGTCCCACACCAGATGAATGGATAAACAAAATGTGGTATACACATAAAATGAAATATTATTCAGCAACAACAAAAAAGAATGGATTGCAATGTGGTTGAATTCTAACATAAGTGAACAAAGCCAACACGAGGAGTCACGTTGGGGATGACTCCGTGAAAGTGAAGAAGGGAGCATCATTGAAAAGGGAGTTGGGAATCATGAAGGGGGAGCTCTCACATACCACCACTCACGGCACCCTGCAGACTCCAACAGAAAAAAGCTTACTGCATTACTCAAGCTGGAGAAAAGATGGTTTTCTACTTGCCTAGCAACAGACCCAGCCAATGAGAAACTGCCATGACTCAGCCAATGGGAAGTGACTTTACTTTGAACTCTGGTTTTCTCGGATGCACATTTAATTGATAACAGCTCATCCCAACCCAACTCCTTTTTTTTCCCATAAAGTGATGGTCCCTGTTCTTTGTTCTTTGCTTTGCCATCGTTTTCAGGTCTCCAATTGCAATTCTGTCATTCCTGAATAAAGCCATTTTGCTGATAAAATAACTGGCTGTTTTATTGTTAAGATCCACAACTGTATTTATTTGAAATGTCCAGAGGAATAAAGCATATCAGGATTGCCAGGGCTGGTGGTGAGGGGAATAAGGAGTGACTGCTTAATGGGTACGGGTTTCCTTTTGGGGTAATGAGAATGTTTTGGAACAAGATAGAAGTAGTAGATGCATCACATTGTGAAAATACTCCAATCTCCAGGGACCCCTCCTCCAGTGACCCCTCCTCCCCTCAACTCCTGAAGCAGCTGTCAAGGCCTCTTCCTGGGTACTTACTCTACCAGGTGTGGACACAGGTCGGGCATATGGAGCTGGCGTTTGACAATTCAGAAAACACAGCATCAACCACACTTTGCGTTTGCTCTTTGAGAAAGTGGCCTGCATCTTATGCATTGATTTTATCTTTTGCTCCTGGTCAACATTCAATAAATACTAGCTGCTGTTTAAATACAGACTTGCTGCTTGTGGTTCTCTCAAATTTGATACCGAGGACTTGACAAACGGGTGAGTTGACCCTGGCTTGTTCCTGGACTGTGGAGGAGAGCAGCTGCCTACAGGGCAGTGATGACTGGCAAGGGGGAGCAGGGGCTCTGTGGATGGAGGGGGATGCCAGAGGCACCCAGTGCTAGCCAGGGCGAGCCCTTCTGGTCAGGTTTCCCATCTTCCCAGGCCAGCCCAGCTTCCAGGAGGGCAGAGAGCCAAGCACCCTGTCCTGGATCCTCCCAGGCTTTGATAGAATGTCCCCTTAGTTCCCTCTTTATATTGTTACTTATGCTTCTTAAGACTTTAGGTTTCGAAGCCTCTGGCTGAAAATGAACGGAAATGCAAGAGGTGGGAGGTGGGAGGTGGCATATCCAGAACGTTAAAGATGAGCCCAACACCTGGGTATCTTCTCTCTTGCAGTGGCTTTGAAAGTGCTTTTCCATGTAGAAGTCCTTTGGTTCCATTTGAAAATAACGCTGAGGAGGCACCTCGTCGGGGGAAGGGTTAAGATAGGCCCCTCTGCCTTTCTTTGGCTGTGAGGATGGGGTTTGGGACTGGGGAGGGGAGAACAGGCAGGCAGCGGGGCAGAGACTGTCAATCCAGGTTCGGGGGCTGTCAGTGGGAGGAGGGGCTACCGCCTGGGGAGGAGATCATGGGGGTGCAGAACACCAGGAGGTGGGTTGACTCAAGAGCAGGGACAGAGAACAAAGAGAGTGAATCCCTCACGGAGAGAAAGGGAAAAGAATGGGGGGAGGGGACCCGAGCACAGAGGAGGCCTCCCCGCTTCTCTGCCCCTCCACAGGCTGAGGTTCTCCGGCTCCCCTCTCACATATGGGCCTAATTCAGGTAGAGCGAAATCTCGCATTGCTCTGGTTAAAAATTATTGCTTCGGATAATGAAATCTTTGTCATTGGAAACTCCAAAAGAAAAAAGAAAAAAGAAGGGGCCTTCAAGCCGTGACTTATGGGCAGTGTGGTGATGGAAATGAATTCATCATCCCATTTTCCTGCATCGTAACCGGAGGACAAGCCTGATTCATAACTGGGCCGCGTGGGGCCGTCCCTGAGGGCAGGGTGGCGGCGGCGGGCCCGGGGAGCAGCCAGGGGGAGCTCCTGGGACCAGGGGGTGTGGGAAGGGAGCGATAAGCATCTCATTGGCACGCTCCGGCCTCAGGTTTTCCCAAGGATTTGCCTGAGCTGTCAAAACATTTCAGGGCTGCGCAGACTGTCTGCTTCTGCAGGGGAAGCCCCTAACAGCGCCATGGAAGGAGCCGTGCTTTTCTCTTCGAGCCCTAAACTTCACACCCACATAAAAACCTCCCAGGCAAAGCGGTGGATGGCCGGGACTCTCTCTCTGATCATGGCACTTTTCATCTGAGAAGCACAGCTTGCTTCTGATTTCATATTCCACTGATCCTCAGCCCCCAACTGCAGGGCAGTTAAAGGGAACAAGGGGCTGAATCTGTTAAATAGAAGAGGAATTTAATGGGGGCCCAGGGATGGCAAGCATGTCGCACGTGGAACCAGGAGTCTCAGGGCCCAGGTCCAGGTCAGGGTCTCCTCCTCAGGCCTCCACGTGGCTCCCACGCTGGGCCCCGCATCCCCTCTATCTCCTGGTGAGGGTTTGGCCACCTGGGACCAGGTGCCTGAGGTTATGATGGGCCAAAGGTATTTTTGTTTCCTGAATCCTTCAAGTGGGTGAGCAGAGAGGGGATGGCAGCGTTGGGTGGGCAGCACTGGGCGGGGTGAGCGGGGTCAAGGCCTGCTGAGCCAGGGCGGAGGCCACCAGGCGGTCTTGGGTTCCTGGGTGACGTCTGGTTGGGATGTGATTCCTCCGCAGCGATTCTCAAGGGGAAATGGGGCGGAAATGTGACCACTGAGGTGGCTGTGGCTGCAGAGACAGGGACGTTGGGATGGACACCTTTGCTGGTGTTCTGAGTTGGCCCCTCATTCAGTCCTTCACCAAACGTTTGGCGAGAGCCGGGACCCAGGTGCTGGGGACCCGGAGAATAGCACAGGTTTGGCCACACTCTCATGCCTGGGGAGGGGGCAGATAATAAATAATAACTGAATAAATGAAGGAAGGAATGTCAGGCAAGAGCCTTGACGAATACATGGCCGGTTGAGGAGGGAGAGAGGGCCTACAGGCTGCTTTGGGTTGGGAGGCCAGGACTCTCCAAGGAGGACCCACCCACCTGAACTGAAGCCCCCAAGTGGGATGGGAACTGCCAGGTTGAAATCTAGGAGAGAATATTCCAGAACAGGGCAGAGTCCCTGAGGTGGGAATGGACAGACCCGATTTACCAACCACCACCAGCAACTGAACATGTTCCCGGAGCCACCATGGCAGACCGGACACTGGTCAGCAGCAGAGGCCACCCCCAGAGGGGAGCAGGCGCCAAGGCCTGGCCTGAGCTCTCCCTCCCGGGACCAAGGGCCCAATGAGCTCGGCCCCTCGCCCCATCTGGCCCGGGCTCTGCCGAGAAAAGGACCAGTGGTAGAACTTAGGGGCAGGCATCCCAGGCTGGCTGTTCACTGGCTGTGGCTCTGAGCAAGTCACTCGACCACTGTGAGCCTCAGTTTCCTTATCTGTTAACTGAGAGGATAACTGCCTCTCAGGCTGGCTGTGTGGTTAAGCAATGATGGCTGTACAGGCTTTAGCATGGCGAACCCCCCAGGCCTGCTGCTTTCTGAATCCTGCCTTGTGCCAGCCCTCACTCCACACCCTGGCCTGGTACAGGCCCAGCCACCCCACAGTCTCTCTGGCTCTCAGGACGGCCTGTTCTCTCGGGACTCCGGGCACTGCTGCTGGAACTATGACGAGGAGGAGGCACCACTATGTCCTGCCTGGGCCATGCGGACTCCTTCCCAGAAGCACCTGCTCCTTCCTCTGCCGAACCATCTCCTTCAGGCCAAGGCCTCGGCCAAGCCCAGGAGGAAATGCCACGGGGAGTGAAGACAGATCCGAGTGCCATCCCAGCTCCGCTTCTTACCTGCTGTGTGACCTCGGCAAAGCTACTCAGCCTGTCTGAGCCCTGTGTCCTCATCCCTCAGGAACTGTCCTTTCAGAGGAAGGAAGGTACTGCTTCATCACAACCTGAGTCCGTTTCACGTAGGAGAAGGATGATCTTGGTTTAGGAAAAGGGAAGGGAGGGCTGGAGCAGCAGGACCTGATGCGGAGGGGAGGGAAACCGCCTGGGAGCTTCTTAACCTGTGAACCGGGGAGTTCCCTTTTTAATGACACAACCTGTAATGGACGCGTACTCTTTCACTAGGATGTGTCAGTACGTCATGCCCGGAGGACGTAATTTCATATTATTATTTATTTATTTATACTTAATGAAAATAAATGAAATATATTAATATATATATTTATATATTTGTTTCTTTATATATATAAAGCACAAAGGAAAATACAAAATGACCAAAAAAAAAAAAAAGAAAAATAGAAAAGAATACTGACAAAAAAAATGGACACATCGAATTAAAAAATTATAAATTTTACAAACAATGATAAAAATTACAAAAAATAGCCGAAACCGGTTTGGCTCAGTGGATAGAGCGTCAGCCTTCGTTCGGACCTAAAGGTCCCGGGTTCGATTCTGGTCAAGGGCATGTACCTTGGTTGCCAGCACATCCCCAGTGGGGGGGGGGGGTTGCAAGAGGCAGCTGATCGATGTTTCTCTCTCATCTCATCGATATTTCTAACTCTCTATCCCTCCCCTTTCCTTCCTCTCTGTAAAAAATCAATAAAATATTTTTAAAAAAAGATTATGAAAAATATATACCGTCCCTCTCGGGGCGCAACATATATTTCAAGGACGTATTCATACGTCCTACTTGTTCCCCATATTGTTTACGTTTGACGTATTAAAGGTCCCGCTCGGTTAACAGGTTAAGAACCTTAGAGCCCACTGCTCATTTCCTCTGCTGCTTCTTGCTGTTGCCCACGAACCTTCAGGAAAACCTCTCCGCTCAACTTCCGTGCCTGACTGAATACAGAGGGACAGGGTCGTCCCATCCTGGGTCAGTGCTGGGAGGTGTCATAGGAAGAGCGACACAATGCAGAGAGGACCATTCAGCGGAAGCCGGGAATCAGAGCCGGAGGAAGCCAGAGCAAGTGCGAACCTTCCTCCCCGAATTCCCAGGAGTCTTAGGCCAGGCACTGGACATGCCATCGGAGGGGGTCAAGCCTATCAGGTCTGCATCTGAAGGGGCAGGTGGCCCTGGGTGGCAATGGGTTATGCCACCTTGCAAGTCTCGGGTGAGATTCAGTGGCATCTGTAAAGGTTTATATTAAAAGGCTCCCACACAGAAGTCATGGTCCCAGCTGTGCAGGAATCATGGTGCCGACTGTTATCCTGGGGGCTGAGCCCCATCATGGCTCCTTCGCCGGGCCTGGCCAGGCAGAGGGTCTGGTGATTTCTGTGAAGGAAAATTGGCTGGGGTGTTCCCCAGAACAGGGGAGGCCTGGCTGGTGCCTTCATGTCACCTGACAGCTCTGCACCAGCTGCTGGCTGTGAGTGTCAGAGACCGCGCCTCGGAAATGAGCCACACACTCTGCAGAGATTTCTGCTCCTTTCTGCTCTGAGCTGAGTGAGCCAGCGCTGCCAAAGCACTATCTCCCCCCACCCCCACCCCCTCGCCATCTTTGCTCATCCTGTGACCCCTGAGCCACCAGCGCATCTCACTTGGTCAAATGGAGACAGGAGAGAGGGAGGGGAGATAGGCAGACAGCTCTTGGCAGAGGGGGAAAAAAAAAGCCATAGTCAAGTCCGACCCTGAGCCCCCATTGCCAGTCGGGGGCCCTCTCCTGGAATGGCACAGCATCGGGAAGTGTATGGGGCAGAAAACAGGGCAGCCTTGCTTTCAGTTTCTCTTGGTTGAAGCTCTGGGCAGGGGCTCTCACATGGGCCAATGGGGTCTCTCTTACTGCGGGGGCCAGCCTGCCCTGGGCTGCACAGGACTTTCCCGGCCGTGGCACTGAGAGTCCTTTGTTCTGGGAACCCTTCAGTTCTGGACAACTGGGATGGCAGGTCACCCTCTTCTCACTGCACCACTCAGTGTGCCAGGTGGCCATGTCTGGGGAGGGCCCGTCACCTCCCTGGGGCAGGGTGGGCGCGTTGCAGGTCCTACAGACTAGGGAACCCATGGCTGCTCTGTGTGGGTCCCCTGTCCCCATCTTCTTACCTTTGCTCCCATTGCATGGCCCGGAGAAGGGTGGTCCCCAGCAGCCCTTCCCCCAGCCTGCACCAGGGGCCTCCCCAGTGCGTCAGGAGCTCAGTGGCTTCTCAGTGCAACAGAGACAGCCCAGCCTTCATGGACATCTCAGTGGTGTCACTGCAACAGTCCGCATGTGAAGGCCCTCCGCTGCTCAGACCAGGGGGCTGCTGCCAGTCTGTGCCGCTGCGGCAGGCTCCCCCGGGGCTCGGGGAGCACAGCTCCTTGAACCCAGAGCTCAGAGAAGGACCTCAGGTGGCAAGAGTGCAGCCCCAGGGTCCGCAGTCCCCTTCCCCAGCACCTTCACCTGCGAAGGCTACATACGGGTTCCCTCCACCCCGAGCCAGCTTTCCCGCAGGAAGGGTCTCCTCCCCCGGGCACCATGCTTTAAATTTGCTGAAAATCAAGACCAGGAGCCTCAGACATCTGGGCTTGCTGCTGATTACAGAAATGGTCTTCGATTCAAGACAGATCTGGGCAAGGTACAAGAACCAGCCTGGAGAGAATGACGCTCATTAGCCGGTAACACCACGGCTGCGAGAACCACAGGCAGGGAAGGGGCAGGCAGGGAAGGGGCAGTGACGGGCCAGCGGCCAGGCCTGAGCGTGTCTGTTTCACCAGCGGCAGGAAGATGTTAAAAAAAAAAAAGACAGAAAGGAGATATTGAACCCAGGTAAGAGAACACATAGCTGTAAGCACTTGGGACATGCTGTCTACGTGTAACCAGCTGATGCACTAAATCCACCTCATTCTTCATGCTGTACTAGAGGATGCTCCATAACTCCTGGCCAGTAGCCCCGTCAGGCTGTTTTCTGCCCTCAGAGGGGATAAGCCGTATTTCTTCAGACAGGGTTCAATTTCTTTAAAACAGTCTGGAATTGGGGTTTAAAACATCCTGTTAATGGCCAGTGTGTTCCCAAGTAGCAGGCCCGTAAGCATTGCCATCCAAGTCCCCTCAGGTGCCTCTCTGACTTCCAGGGCCAAGGGCAGGGTGAGGGGGACGTGGCCGAGCGATGTGGTGACATCTCCGGGGGAGATGAGGGACGTTTCTAAGCACCTAGAGCGTCCTGACTGTCGGGCCTCCCCGATGTCACCTAGACAATGCTATGGGCCCTCCACTGATCAGCGGGGAGAACTCGGCCACACGTTCCCACCGAGGAGATGCCCTTTCATTTTCCAGAGCTCAGCTCTGCAACCTTACCTGGCAGGACCTCTCCTGTTGGACTCATGGGGGCGAGGCATGTGCTGGGGACTCAGGTCCTGGTCCACGCTCCCTGGATCTCAGCCTTCTGCCTTGTGGCCTGGGGCCTGGGGCCACTTTCAGGCTCCCTTTTCCTCTCCCCCAGTTCCTCCCAATTAAAGCTGCCCTTCACTGCACCTCCTCTAAGTGAACTAAATGCCATATTTTTGGAGGGCTGGTCTGACTTCCAGAGCCAGAGGAAACTCACTCAGCACAAATGTCACTCACCGGGATTTCTAATTCTCCCTCCACATGGTATTATATTTCTCTGCCTCTCGGAGCATAGCTGGCTATGTGACATGCTCTGGGCAAAGCAATGTGAACCGAAGAGGCACCTGTCAGTCACTGCTGGGCACATACAGGAAGAGCCAGCATACCCACTGTGCGGATATACCGTTTTATTCGGCCAGTCCCCTTCAAAGGGACACTTCCTGCCATTTCAAACAATGCTGGAATAAGTGGTGTTAAGCACAGACCAATTGGAATGAAAAGGGATTCATTACTGGGCCGAATGGAAATGGAAGTTGTAATTTAGTTAGATATTAAATTGCTCTACAGCCCTAACTGGTTTGGCTCAGTGGATAGAGCGTCAGCCTGTGGACTCAAGGGTCCCAGGTTCGATTCTGGTCAAGGGCATGTACCTTGGTTACAGGTACATCCCCAGTGGGGAGTGTACAGGAGGCAGCTGATTGATGTTTCTCTCTCATCGATGTTTCTAACTCTCTATCCACCTCCCTTCTTCTCTGTAAAAAAATCAATAAAATGTATATATTTTTAAAATTACTCTACATAAGGCTTTGTGCCCTCACCAACTTTACTAATTTTATCAATTAAGAACCAGGGTGATCCTCAAAAGAACAGTAATAAGCAGGAAGCAGACAGGAAGCACAACATCGGAAGCAGGGAGTTACTTCTCTCTCCTCCTACCTGCAGTCTCCTTCTAGTGCCCCCTAATGGCAGAATCTGGGGGGCAGCTTGGCAAAGCAGAATGGTTTGCTGCATCCCAGCCAAAAGGTCACCAAGCAGAAGAGAGAAGGGTGAATTTGGAGCTGAGAGTGAATAGCATACATTGGAACACCTCAAGGTGTGTTGTCAAACATTTGCATTTTTTGCCAACCTGATAGGTGAGAAATGGTCTCTCAATGGCGTCTAAACCTGCATTTCTCTTATTCTGGAGTGCAATGGACCATTTCTTTATAAGTTTGGGGGCCATTTATATTATCTTCCTGTGAACTTGCTGGTCATACCCTTTGGCCATTTTCCCCGTTGAGTTGTTGATCCTTTTCAGCAACATCTCCGTGCAAATGAGCAATTAGCCGAGTGATTGTCTACAGGTGCAAGTTCATAGGTAGAGAGGAAGATGAACCCCGAGGAATGAAGCTTTCTGGGGGAGTTTTTGGCTTCAGGCCTCTGAGTGATCCTCACAGCACACGCTCTTACCTCAGAGTGATATCCTTGTGTCACTCAGGCATGACCTAGCAGCCACCTGGGACTCTGGCCACCTTGGACTGTGGCTTACACAGTTGTTTGTACATCTGTGGTCTCCGTGGTGGGCCCTTGGGCCTGCTGGATCCTTATTTGTGCCTGAAATACAGGTGGTCACTGCCAATGCCACTTCCTCAGCAGACTCGCCCAAGGTGGGAAATGCTGTCACAGAGCAGTTTCTTTAAAACCTGGAAAGTCCTGGAGAGTTGCCTTGCATTCGGGGTATGTGACATTGGATGTGGAACACACTTTCCCAGGGGAACAGGAACCTGCATAAAATGGGTAGGTCATACGGCAGGTTGGGAAACCCCTCAACTAGACACAGCTGAGAATCAGGGAGGAAGCAGAAAGTCCTGGAACCTCCCAGAGGTCACACGGCTGAACTTCTTGGGCTTCCACTCAGAGCCTGCTCACGCCCCACAGGCAGGGGGAGTGAACCACACAGGGAAAGAGGGGTTTCATACTAGCTGCTGTTTAGTGAGTGACTGCTATCGAGTGGCACCTGCTTTGCTAGTTCTATTTATTGCTAACTAGAGGCCTGGTGCATGAAATTTGTACATGGGAGGGTGGGGTGTCCCTCAGGCCATTCTGCACCCTCTCCAATCTGGGACCCCCTTGGGGGATGTCTGACTGCCTATCTCTGTGGGATTGGGCATAAACCAGCAGTTGGACATCCCTCTCACAATCTTGGACTGCTGGCTCCTAATTACTCCCCTGCCAGCCTGATTGCCCCAACTGCCCTCCACTGCTGGCATGATTTTGATCCCAACTGCCTTCCCCTGTCAGCCTGATCTCTTCCCAACTGTCCTCCCCTCCTGGCCTGGTTGCCCCCAACTGCACTCCCCTGCAGGCCTGGTCATCCCCAACTTCCCTCTCCTACTGGCCATCTTGTGGTGACTATCTTGTGGTGGCCATCTTGTGACAATGTCGCGCAATGCCACCTAGACTTTTATTACATGGGATGCCTACAGCAGCTGGCAAGGCAGTGTGATTATCCACATTTTACAGATGAGAAATGGAGACCCACGGGGATCAGGTAACTTGTGGCGGGGCACATGTGTAATAAGCCTGGAGTCAGATTTATTTACTGGGATAGAGGTTGAGGAGTTGACTCATGTCCTAAGGCAGAGGAGGGGTGGAAGGGCTGGAAGGATGCGGTGGAGGAAGAGACTGGAATCAAGGCAGCCCGAGGAGACTTCTCAGAAACAGTGAGGCCTTTGAGGGTGAGCAGTGGGGAGAGAAGGTGAGGGGCAGTGGCATTCCAGGGAGGGGAGCTCACTGGGGTGAAGGAACGTGGTGGTCCAGGTGCAGTGGGGACCTCTGGCTCAGTCGGCATTTCATTGCTACCCCTGCAGTGACAAGCACGTCGCCTGCCCACAGGTGCTCTGGCAGGAAGAGTTCCTGCACGGCCTGTACTAAGGGACAGAACCAGGACAGGAACTGAGGGGACATGGTGTCCAGACCCAGTGCTGATCGAAGCTGCAGCCAGGGCCGGGGGCGACCGGGGGTCCACCCAGGTCCTTTGGATCTCTGTGTTTTCTATTTGAAATGAAGAGGTGGTAACACCCAGATGCCTTCTGAGGTCAGCCGGAGACTCGGCCCCGCTCCAAATCCCCCAAGGATTTGTTTAACAGTGTTTCCTTTAGCTTATCTCCCTCCTGTTGCACAGGTAGCAAGAACCAGGGGAATTGTTAACACTTTGACTGAAGATATCTTAGCTGGATGGCCCAGTTTATTGGGTGCCTTTTCTATTGCCACATAACCTACAGGCGACACTATTGCTAAGCCTTCAGCTATTACATATCAGAAGTCTCTTTTATCCAATTTCTAATAATAAATTAGAAATTGGATAAAATTTCTAATTTTATCCAATTTCTAATTTATTATTAGAAATAATAATAAATTTTTATTATTATTTCTTCCTCAACAGCCCCAAGTGCAACCACTGTTCTTCGCTCCCACTTGAGAGGATTTCCCCTCTTTAATGCAAGAGGAAGCACATTCATTGTTTCTTTTGAGGCTTATTTACAAATTCCACCGGGTATAGAAAGCACCCAGTACATAGTCCTATAAAATAAGAGAAAGAAAAGGAAGAGGAAGAGGAAAACATTTTCACTCCCCAAAACTGTAAAGGGATTTTCAGTCAGAGACACAGGTCGGGTGGAAACAGGATCCCTACCTCCCTGGGGCAGCCACTCGGGATTTTTCGGTGCCTCCTCAGGAACTGGAATGTGGCTGGGGAAGAGAGGGAGGAAATGGAGTAGGAGAACAAAGAAAAACCAAGTTGTCTTTAAAGGATCCAAGCTATAGAAAATGCGGAGCGCCGCCTCCCCTGGCAGTCCAGATGTGGACAGCTGCAGAAATGACTGCGGCGGAGCCCTGGCCGATGCTGCAGCTCCTGCCCTTGGCATCTTCTAAGGGCAAAGCCAGCTCACACGACAGAGCTGGCCCCGGTGGTGGATTCCTGACATGGTGCTAACATCCTCCAGCTGAAAAGCAAGCAGCCTGGTGGCACGCGGGGGACAGGCTTCCCCAGGGCCTTTGCCTTCACTCTGGGGTGTTCGGTGCATTTTTGGCACCTCCTACATTAGTATGACCCACCTCCAGCACCAGGACCTGGCTGGGGACCCAGGATAGCAGCGGCACAGGCAGTGAGCAAGTGGCCCCATGCATGTTACTGTAGGGGTGAATCCTCTCCAGGCCCCTGCCTTACTGCTAACCCCACCATCTGGAAGCAGCATAGGCTTCTGCTTTTAGTGAAGAATGTTGACAAGTGATCCCATCGAGTAATAGTCCTGGCTCGGTGGGCAAGAGTGTACCGTAGCCACATCACTTACTACCAGGGAGACCTTTGGCAAGTGACTTACATGCTCAAAATACCACTTCGTTCACTTGTAAAATCTGGATGGTAAAGAATCCTGAATTAGAGGTGGCCATCTCATTTCATGACTTCGTTCCTCCACTTTGCTTATTTAGATCAAAACCTTAGAGACCTTGACCCTTCTCTCAGACTGCTTATCCAATCAATCAGTCAATCTTATCAGCTTTGCCTGCAAAGTATAAAAACATATCCAGGATATGAGCACTGATTCTTTTCTGGTCCAAGCCATCATCATCTTTCATAATCTTATTAGCTTCTTTCTTTTTTCTTTTTTTTTCTCTTTTTTTAATATATTTTATTGATTTTTTACAGAGAGGAAGGGAGAGAAATAGAGAGCTAGAAACATCAATGAGAGAGAAACATCGACCAGCTGCCTCTTGTACACCCCCTACTGGGGATGTGCCCGCAACCAAGGTACATGCACTTGCCTGGAATAGAACCTGGGACCTTTCAGTTCGCAGACCGAGGCTCTACCACTGAGCCAAACTGGCTTCAGCTTGTTAGCTTCTTAATATGTTCCCCACTTCTACCTGTGGCACCCTACTGTTTATCCCCTTCACAGCCACCGGAATGATTCTGGTTAAAATGTAAACTTAGATTCTCGCTTATATCGCTTGCTCTGGGGGAAGCCAGCTGCCATGTCATGTGACACTTAAGCAGCCAGTGAGGAGGGCCTGTGATGAAGAACGGGGCTTTCAGCCAACACCCGGGTGAGTGAGTCATCTTGGAAACTGGTCCTCCAGTCCAGGTTAGCCTTCCAATGGCTTCAATCTCTGCTAATATTCTGACAATCCTACATGAGAGGCCCTAAGCCAGAACCTCTCAGATCAACTGGTCCTGGATTCTTGATTCCTAGAAACTGTGTGATAATAAAGGATTGTGGGTAGTTTGTTCCATATCAATCAGTGACCAATTAATACAAGTTTTGGCACCTGGAAGAGGAGAGCTGTCATAACAAATACCTATAAATATGGTAGTGGCTTTGGAATCAGGAAGTGAGTAGAAGCTAGAACAACATCGATGAGAGGGCCAATACAACCCTTAAGTGCCTTGAGCAGTCAGGATGTGGAGGAGGCTACTGATGCGGGTTTAAAAGCAAATAAGAAATTTATTATTAGAAATTGGATAAAAGAGACTTCTGATATGTAATAGCTGAAGGCTTAGCAATAGTGTCGCCTGTAGGTTATGTGGCAATAGAAAAGGCACCCAATAAACTGGGCCATCCAGCTAAGATATCTTCAGTCAAAGTGTTAACAATTCCCCTGGTTCTTGCTACCTGTGCAACAGGAGGGAGATAAGCTAAAGGAAACACTGTTAAACAAAAAGAAACCAAGACTTTCTGATTTAGAAGCTTTCCAGAAACTCCAGGGGCCAAATGATGATAACATTAAATAACTCTCAACTAAAGCTGGGGATATGGCTGTGGAATCCTTTGTAAGATCCCAGAAAGTTTGGTACATTAGAAGACCAATAGCGTACCATTCAGCTAGGTAAAAGGTGCTCTAAAGTGTCTAAGAATATGTCTCAGAGATTCTCTTAATCAAACAGTAGGGTTTCCGAGGAGCTTATAGGAAAACTTAGCCATTGCAGTAGAAGCCCAGCATTGGAGAAGAGCTTATCTCAAAGAGATTTATGTGTGGCTTTTGTCTAATGGAGAAAACCCCAGGAACATTCATAGGAAAACCACCAATTTTAAAAGATAATTAAATTCACACAGACACAAAAAAAGTCTCCAGATTGGACTGAAAGGGACAGATACAGTACAAAATAAATAGAGGTCTGGATCTCCAAAATTTTACTGGCAGGAACCAGATAAAGCAGGGAAAAGGTAAAGGATGACTCAGGGAAGGAAAGCAAGAGCCCCAGAGCTAAAATGAAGAGCCTAGAGAGTAGAGTCAAAAACCAAAAAGAATTATTTCCTTGCGGAAAGAGAACTAAGTCCTTACCTAGGAGCTTACACAACTCCATTGGATTTCAGAACTGCTGTGGGCCAGTATCTCCTTTGTACCTCCTGCTTTCTCATTCTTTAACAGGAATGCCTAGAGCAGTCAACCTATCCATGCTCCAACAGCATTAGTTGGAGGGGATGTTTTGTCTGTCTTGTTTGGAGCTTATCTAAGGAATTGCACTTTAGGAGCCTCATTTACACCTAGACCCGATTTAAATGATGAGATTCTGGACTTTGAGCTGATGCTGTAATGGAATGAGACCTTGAAGGGCCTCGGGAAGGGGTGAGCATGTTTTGCATGTGGAGGGAAGTGAATCGGTGGGGGGAAGGTGAGGGAAGAGGGAAGACTATGGAGCTAGCCTCAAAGATGTCCCCCTGTTAGGAGTTAACTTGGGAAATGCCTGGGAGTTTACACCTCCCCCTGGGTGTGACCACAATACCTCCGACTGACACTGGGATATATAAGGATAGTCTCTTTTTGTTATAACTCATATTCCAGAACTCCCCTGGAATCAGACTGAAGTTAGACTTCAGTTGAACCCATTTCCTTGCCAAGCTTTTTCCATTGTCCTATCATACCTTCTTTACTCCCTCAATGACACACTTACACATAGAACCCCTATCTCATGTTCCGCTTCTAGGAAATTCAATAAAAAATACCTAGTAATTATAAAGTGGTGTTCATTCAATATATGCTCACTTTATAACGAAAATCTGGGATGTTTTGCGAAGTCAGCACAGGTACCAGGAAAAAGAAGAGCAAAATAGCCTTGAATGTGAAATTCAGGGCCTCCTAGGGCCTCCAAGTTGGCAGCTTTTATTTGTTTTGTTTTCCATAGTAGATTTTAGAAGCAAAACAGAGATATCATACTGTACTATCTTCACCAGTCTGAGCAAGATCCTTCTTTCATTTTATTTGATTCCATTTTCTCCTTCTGTCTGACTCACATTCTCATTTATTTCCAACTAGAGGCCTGGTGCATGAATTCATGCATGGGTGGGGTTCAACAGGCTCACCCCGATGGGTGATCAGGGGCTGGCCGTCTGGGGGAAGGGGCTGAGGGAGGTTGGCCAGTTGGCCCTGCCCCCACCCCAATCGAACCCTTTAGCCAGCTGCAGTGCACGTGATAGTTACCAGTCGTCCCAGTTGCTTGGCTTTTATATATACTAGTATATACATAGCTCCTAACTTGGTAGGATGTACTACATTTTAAAATATATTTGGGACTTGATTACTAACTAACCTTTTATTTGGGATCTATGTATCTGTGTTCAGGAGTAAGCATGTCTTGTAATATTCCTTCCTTGTACTATCCTATTGAAGTGAAGCCTTGGTAAAGAATTGAAGAGGAAAGAATAAATTTTTCTTATTTGTTCCTCGGTTTATATTGGAATTATTAATTCTTTAAATGAGTCATTGAACTCACTGTAAAGCCTGCTGGACTGATTGTTTTTTTCTTGTGGTTTTAAACTTGTGATGTAATTTTATTAAATAGTTACAGGATTATCCAGATTCTTTATTTCCTCTTAAGTCACTTTTGTCAAGTTGTATTTTTCTAATAATTTATCTATTTCTTTAAATTTTTAAATTAGCTGACATAAAGTTGTTCATAACTTCCTCTTATCTGCTTAATCTCTCCAGCATGGTATATGTTGGCTTGCTCTGGTTTTCATTCCTAAACGAGACCAGCTGAGCCTTCAGGTAGCATTGAATGCCTTCACACGTTTCTTTCCACTGTGCCAGCTGGTTGGCATCCCAGAGGAGCCACACGCTGACTGCCAGGCCTCTGCAAAGGCTGTGATGGGGAAAGGGGAAGCAGAGCCAGCTTTAAAATCTGGAGTCTTTGTGGAGGGCCTGATGCCTGCCTTGCTCGAGGGTGGAGAGAGCTGTGTGTCTCAGGTACAGAGCAGGAGCTCAGCACCGGCCACTTTCCTCTGGTACCACCAAGGATTGTGTGAAGGGCCACATCCCCCCCACATGGTCTCCTTGACACATCACTGACCCTAAACTATCTCCTATCTCACCCTGCCTCCCCCCACGCAGGGTCCCCCAACTTCCCACTGTCACTGATGAGCTTGCACAGGCCTCCATGCCACTGCAGGGCCACTGGAGGTCCAGCAGAGGGGCGGTGGAGATGACAGGGCTGCCCCCGGGCAGCTTCTTGGAAGATGTTTTAAAGACAGAGCCTGACTCCCAGGCCAGGCTCTTGTGATCCTAATTTGTGGCTTTGTCTGATGGAATTGGCTTCCCTCTGGCTGTTTATTTGGGTAAAGGATAGTCTTCTCCCTTTCATGTCTGAGCAGCTTCCTTCTGCATTTCTTCGCTGTGAGGTCTTCTGTGCCCCTGGCCTGCAGGGAGGGGAGAGGGTGCTTCTCCTATGGAGGGAGCCCTGGGCAGGGTGGTCAGCTGGACCCTCCCTGGGGCTGCCCCCGGGGACCACCTCTGCCCTGTAGGCCATCCCTGCAGATCCCTGCCACCCTCCCAGATGCCCTGGGACTTGGGCTAATAAGATCTTTCTTTTTTAAAAGGAACTTTCCATTGTTTGTTTTAAAAGTGAAATGAGCATTTTTTCCAACCACTGAGGCGATGCTGAAGGAGCCTGTAATTTCTAGGATCCAAGACGGGGACTTAAAAACAAGAAGAAGAAAAGGAAAATTTTAAAAAGCTTTCCAATTAAAACGGGCTCCCTCTTCCTCCCCTCAGGCATTCTCTCATCCTCGGTCTCCACGCTGGGCATCAGCAGGGCTCTTACTTCCCCTCCTGCCCCAACTCTAATGAGCTCATTCTTCCATTCTCTTTGCCACAATAAAGCGGTACCTGCCGTTAGACCTGAGGACCGGGCTCGAATCTCAAACTGAAAACGGAATTCCAACTCCTCCCAGTTCGATGCACACCAACGGGGGACATTTTGTAAAAATCGTATTTGAAAAGAGTTCTTCTGTTTTTAGTTTGCAAAGCGTTGCTGTTCCATTGCAAATTTTTAAATTTTACCTAATGCTCTATAAGGAATTCAGTTGCCTGCCCCCTTTCTCCCAGGACATTGGCCCATAGCGTGGCCCCTGCTCTCGGGGAAACGCAAGTTAATAGAAAAACTCCACTATCTTTTTTTTTCCTTCTTTTTTTCTTCCCTACAAGAACTGTAGCAAATAACGGTAATACAGAGTGATGAGAGCCACAGATCATGATGGGAAGGAGCAAAGGGAGTGAAAAGAGGGCCTGATTAACTGTTGTTTATCTTTCTTCTGTGGCCAACCTCCCTCAGCCCCTCCCCCCAGCTGGCCAGGCCCTGATCACCCCAATCGAGGTGGGTCTGCTGAACTCCACCCATGCACAAATTCATGCACCGGGCCTCTAGTTGGAAATAAATGAGAACGTGGGTGGAGTCAGAGAGAAGGAGAAAATGGAATGAAATAAAATGAAAAAAGGGTCTTGCTCAGGCTGGTGAAGATAGTGCAGTATGAACTATCTTTCCTCACCAGTGAGGTGAGTGAAGGAGCCAGGCTGAGGAAGATGTAACCCTGCTTTCGGGGACCACAGCCTTAGGGGACAGCAGGTCCACTCCCAAGTCCAGATGGAGGCAGCCAGCTATGTAGTAAGGACCTGACCTAGTGAGGATCGAGTGCCCCAAGGCCGAGGGTGGGGAGGGACGAGTCTAGCCTGTGGAGGAGAAGGGTCCAGAGACAGGATGACCCAAGAACCCCACATACCTTTGGGGGTAGAGATTTCTCTTAGATAAACCCCAGGGAAAGAGGGACTCAGGCCTGGGTGGGTAAGGAGGGTGCAGAGCAGCAGGGTGGCACCGTTGGGAGGGAGGGATGTGAGGTCCCTCCCCAGCAGTGAGGGAGGCTGCCAATCAAAAGATCTGGGAGCTGACCTGGCCGGAGCGCTCAAGTTCATTACCAGCCTGAGTTCTACCCTCCAACGTTTGCAGAGCTTGCTTGGCTGGAAAGTTTATGAGAACTGGCTTATTCTCTGGTGTCTTGGCACTTTCCCTTCATGTCCTGATTGGAACCAGGGAGGCTGTAAGTGCAAACGTTCCTGTACCTTAGGGTAAATTAGATCTGCGTTCCCGGAGAAGCCGTGGTGAAAGTGTCTCTTGTTTCCAGCGGCCCCTCGCCCCCCTCCCCCGCCCCCCCTCAGGAGACCTGAATTCCAAGCCGGCGCTACTATAAAGTTGATGAATGCGTGCCAGGCCCTAATCCAATATGCAATTGCCCTTCTTTTTCTCCTCTCCTTTCTGCAACGAGAGGAAGCTGGATTTTTTAATAAGGTAATAGCACCTCTTTTATATTTTCCTTTCATAAATTATAAGGAATTGAAAGCAGAATAAGGCAGCAGCTTGGCATAATGGAAAGATTACTGAACCGGGTGGGAGTGTAAATTGGTAGAACCACTTTTGGAGAGCAAATTGGCATCATCCAGGAAAGCTGAGGCCGTGCATGTCCGCAGCTCAGCTCCGCCTCTCAGGGGAGGCCGGAGTCGCCCTGGCCGCAGGTCCAGGAGATCACACAGCACCGTGGGGTCAGCTTCCCTGGGGAATGAAAAACCCGTGTCCCTCAGTGCTGATGGCAACACGATTGGAAACAATAAAAAGAATACAAAGAGCTTAAATGTCCATTGATGAAAAGATGAGTAAATGATGGTAGCTGAGTAGCTAAAACGAATAAACTGGCCCTCCGTTTATCATCATCGTGAAATCTCAAGAACATAATAGCAAGTTGCAGGACTTGTACAGCATAACGTTGTATGTATCAAGTTCAAAATCATACAAAATGATTCTATGTACTATTTACAAATATAGCAGGCGGAGCAAAGGTAGGCTTACAGTTGTGAGTATGTGAAACAGAGAGTTTATTCTTGTGTTATTATTTGTTAATTATGATATTATTTTCCATATGAACAACCATATACATACGTTGGAAATGTATCAAAACGTGTGGGAATGATATACACCAGATTCAGGCGGTGGTAACCTCTGGGAATGAAGAGAGAGGGCTGGAATCGGGGTAGGGTGTGCAGGGAACTTCAACTGTGTCATAATATTTTATTTAAAAACAAAAACTGTTTTGCAAAATAGCGGAATTTGGCAGAGCTGGGACGGGGGCCCGTTATTCATGGCGCTCCTCTGTCTGCAGAGAGCCTGGCTGTGGCCCAGCTCCGCGCCAGCCTCTGGGGACTCTGGGCAAGTCACAGCCCGCTCCGGCTCTCGCGGCCTCATCTGCAGAACCAAAGGCTTGGACCAGGTTATCTAATGTCCCCTTTGGGGCTCAAAGCTCCTACAGAAAGTTTGGGGTAACTATGCAATGAGATCCTAAGCAGGTGTCCCATGAGGCTGATGACAGTCACTATGGAAGGCCTCCAGCGGGAAGGAGGCCCAAGGGCCCCTCCTAAGCTCACTGCGTCCTCCATTGGGGAGCCACCCAGAGCGGAGGACACCCAGGTGGTTTACTGCTCAGCTTTCTCAGAGGCACCAGAGTAGGACAGTGTGTGGTACGTGGGCGTGAAGGAGCACTGAACGGATCCTATTAATTGGCTGTGTGACCTTGGGAAATCACGTCACCCCTCCTGATCCTCTGATTGGTGAACAAAAGAGAGAGAAAATGAGGGATTACTCTTTTTAAAAAAATTATATATATATATATATATATATATATATATATATATATATATATATATATATTTACAGAGAGTAAGGGAGAGGAGAGAGATAGAGAGCTAGAAACATCGATGAGAGAGAGACATCGACGAGCTGCCTCCTGCATACCCACACCAGGGATGTGCCTGCAACCAAGGTACATGCCCTTGACCGGAATCGAACTTGGGACCTTTCAGTCTGCAGACCGACGTTCTATCCACCAAGCCAAACCGGTTTCAGTGAGGGATTACTCTTGTTCTCCCTTAGGATGGAGCTTGTGACAGCCAATATCTGGAAAAGTGCTATAGAATGAGGGGCACTGTTATTTTTGTCATTTTTCCCAGATCTCAGATTCGATTTTTCTTCTATAAACACCCGCCTGGATTAAAGACTCCTTCTATGCTCTGCTCACTCTTGTTTTCTACTTGTAAACCACACTTTCTTTCAAAACAGAGAAACTGGCCTCAGCTATATATCGATATATGTTTGTGGGTTCATTATTTCAATAAATATTTATTGAATGCCTGGTACTGTGCTACATATTGGGGACACAAGGTCCCTGCTCTCATAGAATTTATATTCTGGTCAGAGGAGACAAAATAATCAAGTAAATTAACAAACTAATGTTGAATGATGTAAAGAAAGGAGATAGTGTGATGTGGCAGAGATGAAGTGTCAGTGAGGGGCAGCTACTAGAAGTCAAGTTAGGACCCTGAGAATATGACACGGAGCTGAGATATACGTGACGGGAGGGAGTGGGCCACACTCTCTCGGTGGGCAGACCAAGTTAGGGAGAAAACCCAGGAGCTCAGTTCAGAAGTGATGGGGACTTGGATTAGGGCAGTTGCTGTAAAGATGGAGAGAAGTGGATGAGGAAGAGGGCATATTTTGGCTTGGTGTATTGGATATGAGGAGAGAGGATGATTGAGGGTGACCCGTTATTTTGAGTTCAAGTACCTGGAAGATATTGGGACTATTTGCTGAAATTGAGAAGAAGGTGTTTCTGGCATAAATTTGATAGAGGTATCTTTTGACCATGTGGAGTTCGAATTCAGTATCCAAATGAAGAGGTCACATAAGCAGCGGGGTATATCGATTTGGTGCTCCACGGAGAAGTGAGGATTAGGGAGTCCCTGGCCAGGAGATGGTGTTCAAAGCCAGGGGACTAGATGTAATCTTCTAGGGAGAGCCTATGGGTAGAAAAGATCTAGGGCCACTCTCAAGGCATCTCAATATTACATGTGTGATCAGAAGAGAAAAAGCCATCAAAGGAGACCAAGAAGGAATAGCAGCTGATGTCGGGTGGGGTGGGGGAACCAGACAACTGGTGTCACTGACATCAAGAGACAAGAGTATGAAAAAGGAGGGACTGGTCAACTGTGCCACAAGCTACCGAGAGGCCAGGAAAGGAGAAAAAGTGACAGTGGATGGGGCAGGGCCACTGATGACCTCAACAATGGGGGTTGGGAGTTGGAGGACAGATTTTGGAGTGGGAAGGAGTCAGGGCATGTGCCCCAAATGCTTTACGGAGGAGGCTGCATGCCATGTGACTCCAGCCTCCTGGCCTCAGGTGGGAGGCACAGGAGAAGACTCTTCACCCAAACTGAGCCAATTGGGTTGACTGAGACCTGGAGATGCAGTGGCTCCAGTTGATCAATGGGTGCTCCTGGGTCTGGAGGGACTGTTTTTGTTGTAAGTCTAAGAGAGCAGGTTTCACCATGGTCCTTGCTTAAGGAACGATCCGAGGCCATTTGGTCCCAAGCAAAGGAAGGTGGGGTAGGGGGAAGGCTTCACTTCCATACTAGCCCCCCTTCTGGGCATCACTTCTGGGTGAGGAACTATAGTTGATGCCATTAGAATGGGAACGAGCAGTGTCTTGGGTGCCAGAACAGTCACCAGGCCTTGTGTCGGTTCCAGGAGGCTGTGGGTGATGCCTGGCAATAAGCCTCCTTCTAGCCTCTCATCCCGGACCCTGCCAGTCCCCCTTGGTCATGTCCCCTTTGCTTGTCCCATCCATTCCCCAGCTTGTGGCACAGCTGATCTCTGGAATCGGTGCTCTCTGCCTCTCCTCATCCTCCAGGTCACCAATCTATGGCTTATGGCTTATGGCATACAAGCTCGTCAGGTTGTATAATCTGATTCTATAATCTGGTGCTTAGAACTCAACAGACTCTCCTGCTTCCACAAGAGCTTGGCTTTTGCCAATCAAGAGCCCTGTCTCTCAAGACTACTGTTTTGGCTGTTCCTGTCAGAAGTCTCTGTTTCCCTTCCTTTGGGTCAAGAGTCCCAATGCTCCCCGAGTCAATGGATGCCACTGCATAAGTAGGATCAGGTCCAGAAAAAGCACCTTGTTCACGATGCTGTCCCACCGCGTCAGGGAGAGAACGCTGGTGGCCAGAACCGGCAGGGAGAGCCGTTCCCGTGTTTCCTGTCACTAGCAGGTTCCAACTACAGTCCCTGTTAGACCTGCCCCATTTCCTGTCCTGACTCCTCTCACCAAACCCCCTCTTCCTTGAGGCAGTTGGGAGGATGTTTACTTTTTTCCCACCTGAGGAAGTGTGAAGGGTCCAGGGAGCTCATTTGGCTGGAATATGTGCCAACGAGGCTGCTGGCCACACGAAGACTTTTCATGGGGGTGGGTGCAGCCAGTGGTGGATGGACACGGGTTACTCTCTCTCTTAGACACAAGAGAGACCTCCCAATTACTTCCACCTCTAAAGGAGTGATTGATTTCAACTAATAGGCCTCGAATTCTCCTATCTTCCTGGTTTTCTTTGTTATTTATTTTGCGGAAGCCACGCTCTTGGAGAGCCTAGTGATCAATGCCACAGTAGATGCTCAGAAAACATCCAGTAAAGAAATGACATGTAATTTATTGTTCTAGAGAGAATCCTTTACTCCTGGCTCAGTCCACAGGGAGAGCACTCCGCATCAAGCCGGGGACTGGGAGCCATCCCTCCAGGCCACGCCACGTGTCACTCTTGGGGAGCCCTCCACCCTCATGCTGCACCTCAAAACCACCCTCCCATCCTGTCCTTGAAACCCTCTTCTTCTCCCCTGCCCACTCTCTCCGCCACCTGTAGTTTTTCAAAACCCCTTTATTAGGGAAATTTTCAAGCATACGAGTAGACAGACTAGTATAATGAATCTCATAGTACCCATCTCCCCGTTTCCACATCTTTCATCTCTCCCCCACCGCTGTTTTCCTAAAGCGTTTTAAAACAGATCCCATATGTATGAGTTTTTTATAACTACTGTAACAAATTACCCAAACCTGAGTGACTTAAAGGAATATAAATTGACTATTTTATAGGTGTTGGCAGGGCTGGGTTCCTTTCGAAAGGCGCTACGGGAGTATCTGTTTCCTCGCCTTTGCCAGCTTTCAGAAGCTGCCCACATTCTTTGGGTCCTGGCCTCCTTCCTGCATCACTTACTGATGTGATTAGATCAGGCTCACCGGATGGTCCAGGCTGTCCCTCCACCTGAAGATCCTTAATTGAATCACAGAGGCAAACTATATGTTACCATTTCTTTTAAAAAATATATATTTTATTGATTTTTTACAGAGATGAAGAATAATAAAGAGTTAGAAACATCTATGAGAGAGAAACATCGGTCAGTTGCCTCCTGCACACCACCCACTGGGGATGTGCCCAAAACCAAGGTACAGAAAAAATGCCCTTAATAGAAATTGAACCTGGGACCTTTTTAGTCCGCAGGCCAATGCTCTATCCACTGAGCTGAACCAGTTTCGGCTCACTCTTTCTTTATTTATTCATTCATTGGTGGACACAGGTTGTTTCCCTTCCCCCCATTGTTTGAATGTCATTGATTTGGTGGAGAAATCAGATTATTTGACCTGTAGGATGTCTCACTTTTTTAACTTAACTGATTGCTTTCTGGTGGATTTGTTTGATTTCTTTCTCTACCTCTTAGATTTCCTGTATCTTGATAGAGCTAAAGGCTCAATAGGATCAGATTCAAGTTTGTTGGGCTTTGTAGACAAGCTTTGTAGGAGTACATCACATGAAAGACACAATGTTCAGCTGCCCCACCTTCAGTGAGGTTAGGGTTAACTGGGGGATTCAGATGGTGCCACCCGGATTCTTCCATCACAGGGTCCCCATCAACCTTGTGACCAGTGATTTTGGCAACTTTCAATGATTGGTGCTAGATTTATTATTTCATTAGGAGTTGTAACATGGTGACTTTTATACTGTTATCTTTCTAGTGTAGCATTTATTACCTGTAATCCCTCCACAAAG